>NW_027315735.1:27077778-27240278 GCF_026437365.1 Eucyclogobius newberryi | reverse complement strand
AATGGGATAAAAAATGTAAAATGCCAATCATAACATACTCAAACTGCTGACTTTCTGCACAAAAATAACACACAAAAGAAGATATGATAAAAAAAAAGGTTGGATATCAGTTGGGGTAATTGATTTTCACACTGAGAAAGTAGATTATTAAACGTATGGGGACGGCGCGATAAGTCACGTGATGCATGAAAAGATAAACAAACATTCTTTTCCAAGCGCCACTGTTTCTGAGATAACGTCACTCCTTCCAAATATTATGGCTAAGCATGGAGGAGCTAAACAGCTGATTGTGCACGTGGGTGCAGTGGACATGCGGCGGGAACAGACTGAAGTTTTGAAAAAAGACTTCTTGAAGTTATTCGACATGCTTGATAAAATGGAAATCAAAACTTTCATAAGTGGACCTCTTCCAAACATCGACAGGAGGATAAACAAGTTTAGCCGGCTTCTTCAGCTGAACACATGGCTGTCCAAAGAGTGTTCCCCGAGATGACTACACTACATTGAGAACTTCTATCTATTCTGGAAACGAGAGGACCTGTTTAAGAGAAATGGCCCCCACCTATACAGAGGTGGAGTGAGGGTGCTGACAGAGAACCTGCTCCACGCTCTGAGGCATTGGACTGGGCCTGGACAGGGTCCTGAGCAGATAGTTAGAGAAGAGAGGAATGAGAGAAGAATTCCTGCTCCATCAGCCAGAGACCGAGCCAATGTTTCAACATCAAAAGCACCACAACCTCAGCCTCCACCAAAGGATTCATCAGCAGCTGCTCCACCACCACTAACAAAGGATTCAGCTCCAGCTGCTCCACATTCACCTCCACCGCCTCCAGCAAAGGAACAATCTTCAAAGGCCTTGGACCCATCTGTGACAAGCCCAACAACATCCCTGTCATCGCCCCTGCCTTCACACCAGCCCTGGGTCCCCCCTACAACATCTACTCCCACTAAAGATTCATCATTCTCCTTCTCATCTCCACTCTCACCCATGGGCCTTCCCAGCCATTTTGAAAGTCTGATCAAATCAGGCATTAAGATGGCTCCACTCACGCCCAATATAGCAAGGGCTATGTCAATACGTATCAACTCTTCCCTGCACAAGCCGACTACACCAACAAAAGCCCCACCACCCATCCCCCCTCGCCTCTCACCTGGTCCCAAACTCTCCTTGGCTACAAAAGCCCCACCACCCATCCAACCTCGCCTTTTACCTGGTATCTCCCATAGCTAGGATGCACTGGGTCTCAGCGTTGCCGGGACTTATTGTCACATTAAAAATCAAACCAACCCGGGGCCCTATGTAAAAAGAGCCCCCCCTAGTGCTATTTCTGTAGTCACATCATCACACAGATGGGAAAACAAAATGCGAGTCAGGCCCAATCTGAGAAATGTGATTCATATTCCCTGTGAAAAGATAAAGCCCAGTCTCACTGAAACTAGTCTGAAACTTGCTGTGCTAAATGTCAGATCCTTATGTAACAAATCTCTCTTAATCAATAATTTTATTTCTTCTTATAATCTTGATTTTATGTTTTTAACTGAAACATGGCTTGACAAAAACACAGGAAATGTAGTTCTGATAGAATCTGCTCCACCCAACTTTAAGTTTGAATCTGAAACACGAGAAAACAAAAAAGGGGGTGGAGTCTGTGCTGTCTTTAGAGATGAAATAATTACCCGCAGGTTGTCTTTTGGGGTGTTTTCATCATTTGAGTATGTATCCTTTAAAATGGAGCTAAAACGGTCTCTATCCATTCTCTTCATTGTTTTATACAAGCCTCACCAGTACTGCCAAAGTTTTATTGATGATTTTACTGAGATGCTTTCAGTCATATGCACAGACTTTGATGGTTTGGTCATTACAGGTGATTTCAATGTGCATGTTGATAATATTTGTGACAGAAACGCTAAAGAGCTTGATGCTGTCCTTGAAACCTTCAGTCTTACTCAGCATGTGAGAGGCCCCACCCACAGCAAAGGACACACTCTAGATCTCATAATTACAAAGGGGGTAAATATTTCAAATGTTAAAGTGATCGATGTTGCTCTGTCTGATCATTTCTGTGTCTTCTTTGACTTGTCTGTTTCTCCCAAACCTCCGGTTGGTCCTGCAGTTGTTCAGAGGAGACACATAAGTGATGGCACAGGTGCACTGTTTATGGAAATGATAAACTTTGAAAATGTCTCATGTTCTAATGTAAATGATTTGTTGAACTCTGTTACATCTAGTGTTTTGAATGTTCTGGACACCATCGCCCCTATGAAGGCTAAAATGGTTAAAAATAAGCAGAAGGCGCCGTGGAGAAATGATGATTAGGTCAGGGCACAGAAAAGGGAGTGCCGCAGGGCCGAACGGAAATGGCGCAAGTCAAAGCTCCAGGTTCAAAAAGAGATTTACAAAGAAAAGCTGAACATGTACAACCTAATCTTATGTAGAACTAGGGAAAGATATTTTTCTGAAATAATTGGAAGCTGCAGTAACAACTCGCGTGTCCTGTTTGCCACAGTAAACAGATTAACAAACCCTCCAGCTCAGCTGCCGTTAGAACTCATTTCCACATCCAAATGTAATGAGTTTGCATTATTCTTTAATGACAAAGTTCAGGGCATTAAAAATGCTATAAATCCCACAATGCAAAAAATTACCCTAAAACCACCAAGACACTTAGAGCTAACTCACTTTGCACCAGTAACTGACAAAACTGTCCATGAGATCATCACCAGTCTGAGTTCATCTACATGCTGCCTTGATGTGTTACCCACCAAATTTCAAAAGTCTGTGCTGAACAGTTTGTTAGCACCATTCACTCACATAGTTAACATGTCGCTTCAATCTGGAACATTCCCAATGTCTTTGAAAACTGTGGTCATAAAGCCTCTCCTAAAGAAGAGCAGTCTTGATGCCGCAGTACTGAGTCATTACCGGCCCATCTCTAATCTGCCATTTTGGGGCAAAGTCCTTGAAAAGGTTGTTTACCAACAGCTCACAGATTTCCTCTTAATAAACAACTCATTTGATGTTTTTCAGTCAGGTTTTAGACCTCATCACAGCACTGAGACTGCTCTTGTCAAGGTGACAAATGACATCCGCCTGAACACTGACACGGGCAAAGCCTCAGTCTTAATTCTGTTAGATCTGAGTGCTGCTTTTGACACTGTCGATCATGGGATCCTCTTACAGAGACTAGAGGACTGGGTGGGCATCACTGGCACTGCCCTAAACTGGTTAAGGTCCTATCTGGAAGACAGGAAGTACTTTGTTGAAATTGGTAGCTGTGTCTCAGACCACATGACCCTGACCTGTGGAGTGCCCCAAGGGTCAGTCCTGGGTCCCCTTCTGTTCAACCTCTACATGCTGCCGTTAGGTCAGTTGATACGCAGTGAAAATGTGTCCTATCACAATTATGCAGACGACACTCAGATCTATGTTTCACTATCGGCAGGTGACTATGGACCAGTAGATTCACTCTGTCACTGCATCCAACAGATCAGTTTGTGGATGCAAAACAACTTTCTCCAGCTGAACTCAGACAAGACTGAAATAATCGTTTTTGGCCCACAGAAACAAAGAGAAAGTGTTAGCGGTCACCTCCAGAGTCTCGCTCTAAAACCTACAAACCAAATTAGAAATCTGGGGGTAATAATGGACTCAGACTTGAACTTTAATAGCCACGTCAAATCAATAACATCAGCAGCTTTTTACCATCTAAAAAACATTGCCAAAATCAAAAATATATTGTCAAAACCAGATTTAGAGAGACTTATCCACGCGTTTGTCTCCAGTAGATTAGACTACTGCTCACTGGCCTCTCCAAACGAGTTGTAAAACAGCAGCAGTACATCCAGAACGCTGCTGCTCGGGTCCTAACTAGAACCAGGAAGTACGATCACATTAGTCCTGTTCTCAGGTCTCTGCACTGGCTCCTGTGGCTCAGAGAAGAGACTTTAAAGCAGCTCTGCTTGTGTACAAGTCTCTCCATGGCCTAGCACCAAAGTACATCTTGGATATGTTAGTGCCATATGAACCATCTCGGACTCTGAGAACCTCAGGGACCGGCCTCCTGCTGGTGCCCAGAGTCAGGACAAAACATGGGGAATCTGCGTTTCAGTTTTATGCAGCTAAAATCTGGAACAGTCTTCCTGAAGATGTGAGACAGGCTTCTACTCTGACTATGTTCAAATCTAAGCTAAAAACAGTTTTGTTTAGCTGCGCATATGACTGAAAGGATTTTTTCTTTGCACTCTTCTCTTTTGTTTGTGATTTTATTAGTTTAGAAAATCAGTTGGATTGATAATTTTTAATTTAGTTAATTTTATTGTAGTTAATTTTTATCTTTGCACTCTTCTCTTTTGTTTGTGATTTTATTAGTTTAGAAAATCAGTTGGATTGATAATTTTTAATTTAGTTAATTTTATTGTATTTCTGTAATTTCTTTGTGATTTGAATGCATTTTTCCTGCTGTGTGAAGCACTTTGAATTGCCTTGTGTATGAAATGTGCTCTACAAATAAACTTGCCTTGCCTTGCCTTGCCTTATCTCATCCCTAGAGCTCATAAACATTTGGCTGACTCGTGGACCAATCAGAACACTGCTTTCGGCTCTTACTTCCCATTGCAAGACATGAAAACACTTCCTTATCCACTGCAGACAGCACGCAGCGGTCTCATTTATGTCACAACGATCTGCTTTTATAAGAGAGTAAAATAAACGTTGGGAGATTACAGAAAATGTACTCATCAACAACAATAAAATGAAATTGGATATCACATTTTTAAGTTATTTTGAAAAACAAAACAAAAAAACAACACAGTTTGTGCTTTATTTTTGGTATTTAGTAAAAAACTATGACACATCTAGATTATAATGTTATAAAGTAAACCACTATATTGACCTAAAACAGACTTGAAGGTTGTAAGAAGAATTTCATTAGTTTTCAGACGATAATGACACCACATAAACAAAGAAAATCCTCCTATACAGCGTTAAACTTGATGAGTATTGCTTTTAGCGCTAGTGGTGAAGAACACAATCAGCCTAAAGTTCAACAGCAGTAGTTTCAGACATCCATCTTCTGTTCGCTGTCCATTCCAGAGGACGAGTTATCTTCTTTGGGTACAACCTACTGGAAATCCCAGTTACGTGCTACGAGCAGTATTTGCACACCCAGACTAATAACACACCAAAACAACAAGCCTTGGAGTAAATATTTCTCGCCTGACACTTACCTGTCCCTCCATTGTGTGTGAGTCTGTGCGCAGACACTTGACTGACAACTGTGTTTGTGTGTCTGTGGTAAAGCTGAGACACTATGACGCTCACGATACTGAACAAAACAACACAAAACAAATGGCTTCAGATACTTCAAAAACCCCAAAGGCTATTGCAATTCACTATTTAATTGATATATGTTGAAGTCATTAATTAAAGGCACAGAATGTAACTTTCTGAAGGAGGAAAACAACCTGAATTTCAAACACGTATACACGTTAAAGTTAAAGACATTTCCATGGAAAGCAGGAAGAGGCTCCTCCAGGCCAAGTATGAGTCATGTTTGTGGCGATGCAAGCCCGCTCAGTCAGGACACAGGTTATTTATACATTTTTTAGTGTGATAAAACCGTAAAAACAGCTCTTGGTATAGTCTATTTCTGCCTACAAGGTTATGTACTGGGCCTTTAACCGTATACTTTGTGCAAATCCAGCGTCAGGTTAAGTTGTGCGTTGGTTTTGGTATTTCCGGTAGCAAAGACAGCAAGACGTTTAAGGATTTTTGTTGTTTGTCATGAAATAGGGAAAAAATAATAATCACATAGCGTCATATTCATGTGCAATTACTGTCGTTCTCACAAGCAATTAAAGCCATATTCATGTGCATACAACTGATGTAAATAAGAGTGTTTTGTTTACTTACCATTAGTATTAGAACTATTTAGTCTTATGCTAGCTATTTTTACTTTACTTTATAATTATTATTTTATTTATTTTTATCCTTATCTTTTTATTTTATTTTATTTATTTATTTTCCTCCATTCCCTATTAAGATATGAGAGGAGTTTTGTTAATAAGAGTTTTTTTGAAACTTCCTATAATCTGTCCTTTCCCCCTCTATCTACTCCATTGTAACCCTGAAATTTCCCCATGTGTGGACAATAAAGGATTATCTTATCTTATCTTATTTGTGTCCATCTAAACTCTCAGTTGTCCATACAAAATGTATTTAATTCTGTTGATGGAAAATGTTTGACTTTTGTACAGTTTTTCTTTTGCTATAGCGGTTTGTAGCTTTATAATGCAACTTAAATCAATGTCCTCCTAAATTTCCAGGCAAATTGAAAAAAATGTTAACCACTGGTAGACTGGTTAACTTCTTTTGAGGAGACGACGTGCTGAGACAAAGGGAATGTTTTGGCATCTGCAGATTAATGTGTCATGTTGGTTTAATATCAGAGATTCTGTTCTATAAATTGTGTCCTTATTTTCATTGAGTGGAACAAAGACATTCCCACTGAGACTAATCCCAAGTTGGGACCACTAATTGGTCCTGTGGAGGAGGCCTCGTGGGAACAGATCTAATGGAGGACAAAAAAAACATTGTTTGCATCGCCATACATTCGGACCAGTGGAAAGAACGCGTTACGCTCACATGTACCACAAAACGTTTTAATGGGCTTACGAGTCATTGTTTGCTGAGTTTGTACCCTGATAAAACTGAGGAAGAGGCAATAAAAACACTATTCAACAAGTCATGGGCTGTGCCTTTACAGAGAACAGCCCAGTATAAACAGACAATGAGCGTGGATATACAAAGTAGGGCTTGTTCAGGATATTGCTCTGTCAACGTGTCATTAAGACACATTTAGCACAAAGTTATGCTCATGTGTAAATTCAGTATTAATTATAGTTTATAGTTAAGAGAAGAATTAATTTTTTTTTAAATACAGGCAATATATATAGGTAATATATTTGATCTGAAATGAAGTGATATCTTAAGTGCAAAAATATATTTGACCATTGTAATAACAGCTTGTAAAGAGTACATTACTCCATGAACAAAATGCATCACCTCTTTACATATTTTTTTGTTAGTTTTTTAAGATAAATGGCTAGTTTCTCCCGTAAGGTAGAACACCCATTTGTGTGTTAAAAACTAACTAACAAAAATAAGTAATTACAACAATGTGGCACATTTAAAATCCTTCAAATTGAACTTAATCCTTCATTATTACCCAAGAAAATTGATTTTGTGCTTTGAGTTTGTAAATTGTAACATACACACATTGAAAAGCAATATTGGTGTTAAAGTTACCTATTTGTTTTCTTTAATTAAATAACTCTTTCTTTTCTTTTCTGTCCGTCTTTTGATTTTTCAGACCACATTCAATTCGGTTTATGGGTCTGGAAATGACGGACCAAAGTCAGAAACATAGATATATAAATACCAAAACACTTGCTGCTTCCTTTTGCCCATTAGACCTGATCTGAACCCCTCTGGTCAGCATCGGCGCCATTACGCTTAGTGCAGTACATCTGGGGGAAATTAACTTTAACTCTTCGAGGACAATAACAAGACGGAGCACCGCGTCCGCGTATCGCACCGCGTCCGCGTATCGCACCGCGTCCGCATATCGCACCGCGTCCGCGTATCGCACTGGTTAAGTGCTCGTCGTGTCTGAAGCTGCATTTCTGAGGCCGACAGAGAATAAAGCCGGTCGCGTGGGGATTCGTGTTTGCTTGTCCTATTGATCACCAAACAAAGGTACGAACTCGCGGGCAGAAATAATTACGCTTGTTTACACAGACACAGACTAAAGGTTAGAGGAGCTGACCCTGTGACCTTTGTGAGCGGTGTCTTTTTGGCACAACTGCGCGGAATGCCTTTGGAATGAGAGTCTCCGCGGTTATAAACAGATTAAAGCATTTAAGATTCATTTCCAGGTGTATTTTCGGGATATTAAAAGTTCTGCGGTAAATCACGAAACATCTAAGGATGAAATTGAACGACCCTCCAACTTATGATCACCTCTAATGCCACAGTTATACACATATTACGATTAAACTTATTTTAAAGCTGCGCTAAGACCCGGGGCTTTGGTCACGGCACGCACGCTTCAGGCTTTTGTTGTGAGATAGATTCCAGCTCTTACAGGTCTGTGAATGTCTCCCCTCGCACTTTGCCCCCAATTTACATCGCTTATTATTATTGTTGGCCCTAATGAAGCTTAACAAGAACAATAACCGCCGACCGCTCGGTTCAGGAAGTACATTTTCCATTCATTTTTTCCCACGAGGATCTGAAAAAATATATATGTTAAATGTGTGCAAGCCCGGCACTTCAATACTTTTACTTTATGTGATACTTTAATCATTTTGTTCATGCATCTGTACTTTAACGTAACACATTGAGTACTTGTTCCACCGCTAATTGAAAGTTACACTGGTCTATTTCAGTTTTAAGACTAAACTGAAATAGACCGTTGACTGATGCAGGAGGCGATTATTTGTCCTTAATTCATTCTAAATAATCTATAAATCAATCCATGAAAGCATTGGATTCAGCCATCGCTTTCCTCCATCAAGGGTCCCAGCTGTACAATAAACACATCTATCAATAATTCAACGCCGAATAGTCTGGGAATAATGCAGAAAAGGGAAGGAAAAAAAAACGCAGCATACCAACCCCAGACTACGATGAAAGAAAATCTGACGTCTCACAAAGGAAATACAAATCAGATCGAATCAAATCATCAGTGTCGTGTACGTGCAACGTGAGTGCCAGGACTTTTAAAGTCAATAATTGGAGTTAAATGTTTGACATAGTGACTGATGGAAATGAAGGCAGTGGTCCATGTTATGATGCGTCCAAAATAGCCAGTTCCCAGACTTTTGGTGATGTAACGAGGAAAAGAAAAGCATTGGATGAAGAAACAAACCACAGTATTTCTCAGATACTGCTGACTTGGCAAAACGACTCTGCATATGATTATGTTTTACTTTTGTTACCACTGCTTCTGCTCATAACTATGAACACTAAATGTATCTGCATCAAATATAACCAAACATTAAATAAACATTGCTCTTTTGTTTGTGTCTCCATACTGTGTACTACTTTATTTCTATATCATTCAAGAATAAAACAGAACAGATTATTCAAACGTGCTCTGAATATTATATGGAAAATTGCCTAAAATATGATGTAATTCACTATGTATTTTATTTTTATATTTGAGCTTTGTACTTCACATACATCTCAATTTTGACACTGAGGAAAAAGCACGATTCTCGATACATATTTCGATACCACAATGATAACAACTCCGCCTCTGTGTTGTGGTTGTAATTTTGAATACATTACTTTATGGTACCATGTGTTGCGCTAATAAAATTCAAACGCATTCTAAAACTGTTCAGGAAAAGTCAAAATGTGTCATCATTAACTAATTGATTGATAGATTTAATGATAGTTGTTCAATTTGGATCCAATGTTTTTTTTTATACTTTCGACAACTTTTGTGTGTGTATGGTCTTTTCTCTTCCAAATATATAAATCAAAGAACACTGCTAAAACAAACTAAACACCAAATGTGGTTGTAATATACCCTCCCCATCATTATTTGTTGATGTTACTGTAATCTACATTTTAAACCGTCATCAGAAACACACATTTTGTCTTTAATTACAATGAGAGCCCCACAAGTCAAGCTAGTCCGAGGCAACTCGTGAACTTGGTATTACTTTCCCAGTGAATATACATTTCAAATAAACATTGGACGTTTCGTTGCCTTCTCTCGTTTCTACGGAGGCGAAGCCAGCGGAGATTGAAGATTGAAAATCCTCCGTCCGACCCTACAAACTGAGAGAAGTGACACTGACTATCTCTGAGGTTCTGATATCGTCGTTGGCAGCCCTCCAGACATTATAAATAGACACATGTTCATAGGCAGAATTTACTGTGAAATAGAGAAGCAGAACTGGTGTGCGAGGGGCGTGTCGCTGAATATGTACCTAAGGATTTCCATTCGCTCACCGGAGCTCGTCACTGGATAGTTGGAAACATTTTGAACTGCAGCAGCACGAGACAGTCATCTGTCAGCTATAAACGTCCTGTTAACACTATTTGAGCAGTGCAGATACAGTATGTGAAGTACACAGCCTTTAAGACCCTTCAGAGTTTGAATACACAAGGACACAAACCCCAGCAAAATGTTACAATATGGTTAAAGTATGCTAAGTAAAATATTAGCGACTGTATTGTAACATTTTGCTTGGGTTTGTGATTTAATTTGTGAAGTGAGAAGTACCGGCAGTAAAGCAGTAGCAGACACAAGTATTTGTAGTTGTAGTAGTGGAGGTCGACCATGCAACGTTAATAGTAATAGTAGCTGCTGCAGGGAGCTTCATTCCTTTCAGGTTTTTACTGTTTGATGGCAAACAGGGCTCTGGCTGTAAGACTTGTGGTGCCAAACACATGTCTACGAGGCATGTGGGGCTCTTTCTCTGAGGCTAACAACCGCTTAGTAAGAGAAGCTGTGAGTGCCCAAGAGTTCTGAGCACCATCGCAAACAGAAGCATGAAGTATTAACAATTCTACTGTAAGCATTTTCAGTAGAATTTAGATTTGAATCTGGAATCTGTTTGCTCGGCTGCTTTGGTTCCTTTAGGTAAGTGTGAACGCACAATTGAATTCTGACTCAGACAAAACAAGCTATCTCTGATCCAGTTGCAAAAGGAGGTCTTGGTCCGATTAAATCGAACTTTGGCGCGGTTCGTCTGATATGTGAACACAAACGGACCAGAGAGCGGAACAAAACCAGGAGGTGACTATAAAGTGAGCCATGCTGAGATGTACTTGACGATCAGGATCAAAACAAACCTCTGTGTGAGATCGACAACGGGACAAATGCAGAACACAGCGAAAGTAACAGGAGCAAGTCAAAGTCTGGTCTAATTATAATGCTTAAGCTGGCTCTAACGTGGGAAAATTGGCCTGTATTCAGCCAGTAATAGTAAATGTGTGAGGTAAAAGTGATGGGCATTCAGCCCGCTTCATATTCACCTGTCACTCATCTGTCCTCCTGACGTGAAAGCACATGTCCTCATGTGGAGCAGGTTGTGCACCTGTGGAGCAGGTTGTGCACCTGTGGAGCAGGTTGTGCACCTGTGGGGCAGGTTGTGCACCTGCGGGGCAGGTTGTGCACATGTGGAGCAGGTTGTGCACCTGTGGAGCAGGTTGTGCACCTGTAAATGGTCACATTTATATAGCGCTTTTCTACCGTCAAGGTACTCAAAGCGCTTTACATCAAGGAACCAGTCACCCATTCACACACACATTCACACCCCAGATATACGCAGACACTGGGGGGCAAGTTGGGTTAAGTGTCTTGCCCAAGGACACAACGGCAGTATTCACATGAGGCAGCTGCGATCGCACCGCCAACCTGCGGGCCAGTGGATCTGACCGCTCTGACTGAGCGGGGAGTCGAACCGCCGACCTTTGGATCAGAAGACGAGCACTCTACCACTGAGCTACTGCCGCCCAGTAGCTCAGTGGTAGAGTGCCTGTGGAGCAGGTTGTGCACCTGTGGAGCAGGTTGTGCACCTTTGGGGCAGGTTGTGCACATGCAGGGCAGGTTATGCACATGTGGAGCAGGTTGTGCACATGTGGAGCAGGTGCACCTGTGAGGCAGGTTGTGCACCTGTGAGGCAGGTTGTGGGGTAAATCTGTTAAAGCTCAAGAATGAATCCAAACAGCGCTAAAATTCTTCTTCAAGTTTGTTCATGTAACGTGGATCAGGCAGAGCTCAAGGCCTCCTCACTTTTCCCAGTCATTCCTGTAGTTGATATTGTACACACCCGGAAGTCAGACAATGAAATCTGTGCGACCATCAATTCCCATTGAAAAACACGACAAACAACGACGCTCAAATCGGATAATTTTGTGGAGTATCACGACCCAGAGTTTAGTCCTGGTTTAGACCTGGTTTAGATCTGGTTTAGACCTGGTTTAGACCTGGTTTAGTCCTGGTTTAGACCCGGTTTAGACCTGGTTTAGACCTGGTTTAGACCTGGTCACATGGGAGGAAGCCTGTGCAAAACCGGGACAAATTACTGGTTTGGGAGAAATGCACTTCTTCCCGAATGTCGGACTGTGCGCTTTGTACCAGGTCCGAGTCTTGGATCACTCTCCGGAGAGCGCCGCGGACGAGCTCCTTCTGCCCGTGCAGGTAAGCGAACCCGGGCCGGGCACGCAGGCTGTCACGCACCGTGGCCTGCTGGAGCTCCGAATATATCACATTTGATCAAGTTTATCGTGTTCCACGCACGCTGTAGCATTAACATCAGTTTGATTTAGGCGCGTGGACCTTTACAAATGCCATGTGATAAAAATCTGACTTGTTGTGAACCGATTAGAGAGAGAAGAGTCTAGATGAAGACGCTGAAAGCCCGTTATGTACCTTTCTACGACGTCCTCTGAACCGTAAACATCGCTTCAACTAATCCAGAATGGTCCTCCACTTTATGATGTTTCAGCTTCGCTCCTGGGACGTCATCTTCCATCAATGTTAGCAAGATTAGCTGTCGTAGTCGCTGTTGTTCTGCCATTTTCCCATATAATATGCCTGACGGCCTGAGAGTGTTTGACTGACATACGGGACATTTGTACTGCTCATTAATATTATGAGGTCACGCCCGCGGAAGTGAAGTGTGTTGAGAACGCAGACCAGCTAAGAGGGGGAGACAGTGTTGGAACTTTGGTCTCCAATTCATTTTGCGACCCAAGTTACTTTAGAAATTCAAGGATTAATAAATCATACTTAACTTGAAACTAAAAGGGGAAAAACAAGAAGATGTGCAAAGGAAACATTAAACAAAACAAATTGAAAAAGATGTCAAAAACCTAATGTGTGGCTAAAAAACTAAACTCAAATTTGACAAAAGCAGAATGGATCACATTTCTTGTAGCACCCTAAGCCCATCATATAGAGCCCCAGTGAGTTTTTTTTTTTTTTAGCAGCTTAGGACAATGTAAGCACTCCAGGCCAAGTGGTGTAGTAGTACTCGCTCCTGCTCCTTCTGAGCCTGTGAACACTCCAGGGCCAGGGACGAGAGGCACGGTTCTGTGTCAAACAAAGCACAGCGTTTATTTCCTCTCTGGGTTATTCTGGGCTAAAATCTAATAAAAAGAAAAAGATAACAAAAGTATAGCAGAAATTATATTAGTAGTAGTTTTCATAGTAGTAGTAGGAGTTGTAGTAGAGGTGTACCGAGCATTTTACTGTATTTTCCGGACTATACACTGCACCTTTTTTCATAGTTTTGGCTGGGGTGCGACTTATATTCATACTTATATACTTATACTCCGGAGCATCTTATATGTGATATTGTTTATTATTTTCACACTTGGAACCGCACTTCATACTCCAGTGCGACTTATTCATGTTTTTTTTCTTCTCTATTATGCATTTTTTGGCTGGTGCGACTTATACTCCGGTGCGACTTTAACTCTGGAAAATATGGTAAGTGTTAAAAACTCTAGCTCATAGCTCCTCTCCTTGAACCGACACCTTAACGTGGTGGAGGGGTTTGAGTGCCCGAATGATCCCGGGAGCTATGTTGTCGGGGGCTTCATGCCCCTGGTAGGGTCTCCCAAGGCAAACAGGTCCTAGGTGACGGGTCAGACAAAGATCGGTTCAGAAGCCCTCTATGATGACAACACGAACAAGGCAGTTTACGTCGCCCGGATCGGCGTCACCGGGGCCCCATCCTGGAGCCAGGCCTGGGATGGGTGCTCCATGGCGAGCGCCTGGTGGCCGGGTCTTACCCCACGGGGCCCGGCCGGGCACAGCCCGAAAGAGCGACGTGGGGGCCGCCCTCCCATGGGCCCACCACTCGCAGGAGGATCCATAAGGGGCCGGTGCAGAGAGATCTGGGCGGCAGTAGACGGCAGGGGCCTCGACGACCAGATCTCCAGACACAGAGACTAACTCTGGGGACATGGAATGTCACCTCGCTGGGGGGGAAAGAGCCTGAGCTTGCGCGGGAGGTTGAGCGATACCTACTACTTATAGTCGGCCTCACCTCCACGCACAGTTTGGGCTCTGGAACCCATCTCCTCGAGAGGGGCTGGACGCTCCACTTCTCTGGTGTTGCCCGCGGGGAGAGGCGGCGGGCTGGTGTGGGCTTGCTGATAGCCCCTCAGCTCAGCCGCCACGTGTTGGAGTTTACCCCGGTGAACGAGAGGGTCGTGTCCCTCCGCCTTCGGGTGGGGGACAGGTCTCTCACTGTTGTGGCGGCTTACGGGCCGAACAGCAGTGCAGAGTACCCGGCCTTCTTGGAGTCCTTGGGAGGGGTACTGGACAGTGCACCGACAGGGGACTCCGTTGTTCTACTGGGGGACTTCAACGCCCACGTGGGCAATGACAGTGACACCTGGAGAGGGGTGATCGGGAAGAACGGCTTCCCCGATCTGAACCCGAGCGGTGTTCAGTTATTGGACTTCTGTGCTAGCCACGGATTGTCCATAACGAACACCATGTTCAAGCACAAGGGTGTCCATCAGTGCACATGGCACCAGGACACCCTAGGCCGGAGGTCAATGATCGACTTTGTTGTCGTGTCATCTGACCTCCGGCCGCGTGTCTTGGAAACTCGGGTGAAGAGAGGGGCAGAGTTGTCAACCGATCACCACCTGGTGGTGAGTTGGATCCGCTGGCGGAGGAGGAAGCCGGACAGACTTGGCAGACCCAAGCGCATTGTGAGGGTCTGTTGGGAACGTCTAGTGGAGCCCTCTGTCAGTAGAGTATTCAACTCGCACCTCCGGGAGAGCTTCTCCCATGTCCCGGGGGAGGTTGGGGACATTGAGTCCGAGTGGACCATGTTCTCCGTCTCCATTGTTGATGCGGCTGCTCGGAGTTGTGGTCGCAAGGTCTCCGGTGCCTGTCGTGGCGGCAACCCCCGAACCCGGTGGTGGACACCGGAAGTAAGGATGCCGTCAGACTGAAGAAGGAGGCCTATCAGGCCACTCTGGCTTGTACGTCTCCGGAGGTCATCGACGGGTATCGGCAGGCCAAGCGAGCCGCGGCTCGTGCTGTCGCAGAGGCAAAATCCCGGGCCTGGGAGGAGTTCGGGGAGGCCATGGAGGAGGACTATCGGTCGGCACCAAAGAAATTCTGGCAAACCGTCCGGCGCCTCAGGAGGGGGAAGCAGTGTCTCACCAACACCGTTTACGGTGCGGGTGGAGGCCTGCTGACCTCGACTGGGGATGTCGTCGGACGGTGGAAGGAATACTTTGAGGATCTCCTTAATCCCTCAGTCACGTCTTCCGAAGAGGAAGTAGAGACCGGGGACTCGGAGGCTGGCTCATCCATCACCCAAGCTGAAGTCACTGAGGTTGTTCGCAAACTCCTCGGTGGCAGGGCTCCGGGGGTGGATGAGATCCGCCCTGAGTACCTAAAGTATCTGGATGTTGTAGGACTGTCTTGGTTGACACGTCTCTGCAACATCGCGTGGCGGTCGGGGACCGTGCCTCTGGACTGGCAGACCGGGGTGGTGGTCCCTCTGTTCAAGAAGGGGGACCGGAGGGTGTGTTCCAACTACAGAGGGATCACACTCCTCAGTCTCCCGGGTAAGGTCTATTCCAAGGTACTGGAGAGGAGAATCCGACCGATAGTCGAACCTCGGATTCAGGAGGAGCAGAGTGGTTTTCGTCCCGGTCGTGGAACACTGGACCAGCTCTATACCCTCCATCGGGTGCTCGAGGGCTCATGGGAGTTTGCCCAACCAGTCCACATGTGCTTTGTGGATCTGGAGAAGGCTTTCGACCGTGTCCCTCGGGGTGTCCTTTGGGGGGTGCTCCGGGAGAACGGGGTCCGGGGCCCTTTGCTCAGGGCTGTCCGGTCCCTGTATGACCGGAGCAGGAGCTGTGTTCGCATTGCCGGCAGTAAGTCAGACCTGTTCCCAGTGCATGTTGGACTCCGCCAGGGCTGGTTCTGTTCATAATTTTTATGGACAGAATTTCTAGGCGCAGTCAGGGGTCGGAGGGTGTCCAGTTTGGGGACCACAGGATCTCATCTGATGGCTCCATCAAACCCGGACCTGCAACATGCACTGGGACGGTTTGCAGCCGAGTGTGAAGCGGCTGGGATGAGAATCAGCACCTCCAAATCCGAGGCCATGGTTCTCGACCGGAAAAAGGTGGCTTGCCCTCTCCAGGTGGGTGGGGAGTCCTTGCCCCAAGTGGAGGAGTTCAAGTATCTCGGGGTCTTGTTCACGAGTGAGGGAAGGATGGAGCGTGAGATCGACAGGCGGATCGGTGCAGCGGCTGCAGTGATGCAGTCGCTGCATCGGACCGTTGCGGTGAAGAGGGAGCTGAGCCGAAAGGCAAAGCTCTCTATTTACCGGTCGGTCTACGTTCCTACCCTCACCTATGGTCATGAGCTTTGGGTAGTGACCGAAAGAACAAGATCGCGGATACAAGCGGTCGAAATGAGTTTCCTCCGCCGTGTGGCTGGGTGCTCCCTTAGAGATAAGGTGAGAAGCTCAGCCACACGGGGGGAGCTCGGAGTAGAGCCGCTGCTCCTCCACGTCGAGAGGAGCCAGCTGAGGTGGCTCGGGCATCTGTTCCGGATGCCTCCTGGGCGCCTCCCTCGGGAGGTGTTTCAGGCATGTCCCACCGGGAAGAGGCCCCGGGGAAGACCCAGGACACGCTGGAGAGACTATGTCTCTCGGCTGGCCTGGGAACGCCTCGGGATCCCCCCGGAGGAGTTAGAGGAAGTGTCTGGGGAGGAGGAAGTCTGGGAGTCCCTGCTCAGACTGCTGCCCCCGCGACCCGGCCCCAGATAAAGCGGCAGAAGATGGATGGATGGATAGAAGAAGTAGTAAAAATACAAGTTGCCTTATAGTGCGACATTGTTAGACATGACAGTGGTAATGAGCAGATCTTTGAGACTGTGCTATAATTACAATTAAATATTCCCGAAGCCTCAATAATTCAGATTACTTCAACTTGAGAAGTTGTGAAGAGGAGCAAATTAGTATTATTACCTCTGCCTTCGCTCAGTTCTGATTCGTGCAGCCTCTGTGTGCAGATGTGATAGAGAAAATGACTATCTACTAAGCTAAAAAGAAACAATAATGACGCTTTTACTGGCACAGTCCTAAAGAGAAAATGTACAAGCTTTATAACAATGACAAGCAATTCTAATGAACTGTGAAATAAGGCAGAGGGAAAATGTTACAACTGGAAACTATAAAATGCAAAGCACATTTCCCACTGAACGCAAAAGTGATTATAATTAAAAGTAATGCTATGGATTCCTTCTCTCTCACGTCTCGACTTCTGTTAAAATGATGTCGCGGCCCTTTTTTTGTTCAAGCTTTTCCATTTCTTCGCGAACTTCTTACACATTGTGATTTATGACGAACATTGTTGTGCACTGAATGTACATAAATCCAGCTTTGAGACCAAACTGTTTAGACATGTGATATGTGTCTCAAGCTTAAGTCCAGACCCATGACTGTCCCTGTTTGTTCTGGACAGTGAAGACTCGACCACCCACAGCGATGCAATACATAACTTTTATCACATTAACACTGACATAATTACATCTAAATGGGATATTAAGACGCCTTGTATATTCAATTATGTGCTGTTATTATTTGTATGGTTTACACACAACACTATATATCATAACAGTTTTGACTCAACTGAGATGAATAAGTCGAGAGGAAACATAGAAGCTGCTGCGTGGATGAAAAAGAAGCAGGACAAGTTTAAATGATTGCAGAGCCAAAGCTGTTTTTCCTGTTTTGGTTTTCTCTTGCTGGTAGCGACTGCCCCAAATGTTCTTCTATTAATAACCAACCTGCTTTTTAAGAACTGCTACAGCACCTGGACAACCTGAAATGTCTGGAATGTGTCGACACTTCTACGGTCTTAAATTAGTACTTCTTTAATTTATTCATTTTTTAAACATAAATGCCTTAAATAAGCTCCAAATGTGTCATAAGTTTGGGTGTGTATTTATTTATATATTTTTTGGATCGGTAAAGAAACAAAGCGCCACACATCAGGTGCAGAAAGCGCGCAGATATGGGAACAAATCCATCTAAAAGTGATGTGTCCATCCCGGAGACACCTGTCATGCTGCAATGTCAAACAAATATGGGAAGGAGTGTCTGGAATGCTGCCAATGTGGTCTGATAAATTGGGATTTGGCTAGGTGTTTTTATTTAAATTGTCTTTAGTTCATTTGATTGCATTTCTGTTTCTGTAATTTCTTTGTGATTTGAATGCATTTTTCCTGCTGTGTGAAGCACTTTGAATTGCCTTGTGGATGAAATGTGCTCTACAAATAAACTTGCCTTGCCTTGATACTTGTATTTGTTTATTTGAAATGGGACAGTGCATATAAATAGTTAGTTTTCATCTGTTGTCCCGTGACAGGTTGATGACAGTCGGTACAAAACAAGCAAAGGAACAAAAGTAAAAACTATTCAGACAATACTAAATAAAAAAGATGTTAGCACGCGCATATCACAGGAAATCACAAACAGGGAAAATGCACACACATTTTAAACATCAGGAAAAACCACACACAGGTTTTATTGTCCAGGAGGCAAAGGATTTACTGGTGTAGAGAAGGTTCTGAGTGTCGCAATGTTCCACGTGTGAGCAAAGTAGTTCTTCTGAAGAGAACAGCACAGTCACCTCTGCTTTGGGCTCGTGTGCCTCGTGTTTGTATCACTTCAGTTATGCTCACTCCTTTTTAACATTTTCAGCAATATTTATAGTTGTAAATTTATCCATATATACTAAGATTTCCCCTAAAGTAGACAAAAAAAGTACAAATGTGTGCGTCTTTGTTTGCGATGCCGATGTTTGAATTCAAGCGCACCTGTCGTTCCAATATGTCCCAACAGCTCAATCCATTTTTTCTACTGAAATTCACGGGAATAGATAGTACAGCTTTGTTTAGGCATGACACAGCACAGGGGAATGCAAGCCTGAGGTGTGAACTGACGAGTCAAATTCAGACACGTCGTACCATGATAAAAAGGTATGTTTGACCTTATAAATCCATAAAACACTCATCAACCTGCAAAAATAATAACGTGTCTTTATGTGCATAACCTTTGTACAGTTGTTCCTTTAGGGGTCACAGGTGGTATGAGTTCCTCTCAGACGGGCGTGAGGCGGGGTTTACAGCCTGTTAGCAGCTCAGGCTCGGTGCCTTATTATGACAGATTCACAGACAAACCCACAGCAATTATACAACAATAGTTCATCTGTTATATGTAGCTGTCTTTATAGTGGGCGGGATATATTTTTAGCTTTATTTAACTGACTTTTTACAGCGTTATATATTTTATAAAACACTGCAACAATAGCCTGTTAGTTTGGTTAAGTGTTCCTCACAATTTGTAGGGTTCAGAAAATTATATCTGGACAAATTGCATGGCGGCAGTGAACAGGCAGAATAATAGCCAGTTAGGGCCAGGTAATGACAGACAAACACTTACATTCACCCTCATTTAAAATCACCTGTGTGGGCGCCTGTGTGGATGGAGCTGGAGTCAGATTTCCACTGTATTTCATGCAGAAAAGCCACGTGTAAACATATTCTGTCTTTTGTACAATTCATATTTGGCTTGCTTGTTGTTTACATGCTTCTCTCTCCTATAATTTACATATTTATCTATTTACTATAATCTTATTTAACATCACGATTACGCTTAATAACTACACATTTAATAGCCTAAAACGTGCATGAACACAGACTTAATTCATAAAGGACTTTTATTTTATTTTATTTATTTAGTTTATCATGAATGATTCAGGTTTAATACTTCACGTAATGTTTAAACCCTTCATTGAGTAGATACTAAACCTGAATCATTCTTATCAACTGTTTTTTGTAGTTATCATAAATTGTTAACCCTGTATGTCGAAGAAGATTGCCACTTTAGTATTTTACTGACGATTTTACATTTTCTTTTTTCTCTCTTCTATAATTTTAACATCATTGCAGAGTATAGCACGTTGAACGACCAGAGTATTATATTTGCCACAGTTGTGTTATCTTTTCATTCATTTCAAATCACCTTGAGATAACATAAAATGTGCAATCATCAACAAACCAACTCACAAAGGAACTGCATTTACCAGTACTATTTTTTTCTTTTATTCAACTACATACAACCCTGCAAAACCTTAGAATATAACGTAACAATTTGACAATAGCAAACCTAGCAAACTGTATAAATGCCAATAAAATAGGACATGGGCCAGGCCTTCAGATAATGCATTACATTTGAAGCCGCTCTGAACCTGGAGCTGGCCTTGTGCATGCGTTTTGGGCATAAAACAACTGATTGGTGTTGCTTTTGTGCACTGTCCTGATAAAGCAGCGTTTTAACAGCCTCCTAATGTGACGTTACTTTACTGTGAAATCTAGACCCGTATCTCTGCATTTGTTTGCCCACACGCCAGCATCTCCAGCCGTTATGTAAAAAGGCCCAGCGGGGGTTAGAACGCCATCACCCCTTGTTAGTGTGTTTTTCCATGGACGGTGCGGCGCCTGGTCATCCGTGTAAATGTATGCAGTCTGCAGTTGCACCGGCTCCTCCCGAATTAAAGAAAGGAAGATGGTGCACGAAAACAAAGGTTGTTAAAGCTCCGAGTGGCAGGGATATTTGCCTGATCTGTATGTGCGCATTTACGTGTTGAGCCGCAGAACAAAGCGCCGGCTGTAATAGCAAAACTAAGGTAAGGAAGCGAGTTGCTTTGTCTCAATGTTAAAGTGATTTAATCAGGCGTTTCTCTCTCTCTGGTACATTACATGATCAGAATCTCTCCTCCAAGTCCCAGGTCCCCCCTATTTATACACATTAGTCACATGACCCAACACACACGGAAAGTTACCGGTCACTCGGGTACAAAGGGACAAAGGAACGGGGTTAAAAGAAGGAGACAGTAGATAATATTTGCATTAATTCAATTCACATGTCTTGCTGTCTTTGTCCTAGTGTGAAACAAAACGGGGAACTTCCTATTCACTCCAGGAGGTCCGGACATGTACGTTTTCCAGGCAAAGAGGGGTTGTGTCAGGCTGTTGACTTTGTTTGTTTGTTGAAAAAGAAATTGAAAATTATAAAGTTAAGGGCCTGATTATGTTTCTCCACAACACGGCGTCACACTTTTTACTGTTAGGTAAGATATTGAACTGTTGTAAGATTATATTATGAGTAAAGACTTGTGTGTTGAACCAAGCAAACCATGACATTATTTCAACAAGGAGTATGGCTTAAACAACTACTGATGGTTCTGTGGATAATCCTCACTTCTAATCTTGTTTAATATGGAATAAACGTATTGCCATGATTGCCGTTTTCTTGGATTAGTCCTGGTTAGTCCTTTTTTAAAGCTGGTTCAGCTGAAGTACAGATATATGCGTCATGTTGTAGACTGAAGTTCGAACTGCCGATGCGGGAAGCGAGACATCTCCTAATCTCCTGTAAACTAATCTGCTCATGTCAATCATCACCATGTCTTCTGCTGGAGTCTGAGCGCCAAAAACAAGTTCAATTTAATCAACTTCATTATTTTTCTGAATAACATGTCAGACACGTAATTGAACAATCAGACGTTCACGTTGTCCCAAGAAAGCAGGAAATAATACAGTAAATGAAGCTTAAAGTCAGCCTGGAAGACAGCCCCCACCTTCCTCCTCCTCTTCTCCAGAGCTCACCTGCTCCTCGGCCTCCATTGCCGTGTGGAACGCTGCACCTCCTCTGCACCTCCTCTGCACCTCCTCTGCACCTCCTCTGCACCTATCGCCCAGTCTTTCCATTTAAAACCTCAGTCCAGACGGGGCTTTTGCTTCACATTGCATTCACCTCATCTCCATCTCATGGTCCCACCTCTCCTTGGCTCACCTTCTCCCACCACCAGTGTCCAGGCCCCGGGAGAAGACATCTCCTAATCTCCTGTAATCTAATCTACTCATGTCAGTCATCACCATGTCTTCTGCTGGAGTCTGAGTGCCAAAAACAATCGGTCAGTAAAGCTCTTCTAATGCTCTCTTTGTTTCTGTTTCTTAAGTCTCTCAGGGTGAAATGTATTTAGTTACAGAATATTGAATAGTGTATTCTGATACATGGCGTATACGTTTTGAATACCAAGAATACTTTCACTTATTGAAAGATCCAACATTATTACACATGCACACACTGCAAGAGCTGTGTTTTATTTTTCATTTTTTACTAAAACCATGCAGTCCAAAGCCAAAACTGTGTGACAACTGTGTGTCATAACCCGGCTCTGAGGCGGCGAACAACAAACAGGCTCAAAGTAACACAAACAAACTAACCGACCCATGGACCTCCAAGTGTGTGTGTGTGTGTGTGTGTGTGTGTGCATATCTGAGCAGTCTTGTATGATGAGTTAAAACAATGGAAATAAGGAAAAAAGGAGAAGGGGGAGCAGGGCGTGGACAGGTGACTGACAGGTGACTGGCAGGTGACTGACAGGACACAGAATGTGAGGTGTGTCTCTGAATAGTTCTGGATACAATCCGACTAAAGGTTAATCCGTAACATAATGTCCAAAACATAATGAGTTTTTAGGCCTGCCTTTATTACCACTAAATGAAATGGTAACTACAGAATAAAATCTGTATTCTAATCAAGTATTTTTGCTACATGTATTTAGGTATTTCTCAATACAGCCTGTAATTGAGTAAATGCAAGATAAGTATATCGCCCTACTGTGGAACATTTCAGACTTCAAAAAAGTGACATAGTGCTCCTTTAAGAAGCCATATCCCGTCCCAAAAATGTAATGTGTAATATAAGCAACATTTTCCTCTTTGAGCATTTGAGCTAAATTTGTCCTGAAAATCCCAAAGCCTCTCCACATGTAACGCAATGCAGCAGCCACATGTCAAATACATTTAAACAACAGCTTTCAATATTGCATTCTTGGATGAAGATAGAAAAGTAAATGTAAAAACAGTGATCCTTGTAAATCTGTCCACCCTCGTTCAAGCTCACACGTGCTTCAAATCTGTGATATCTGACAAATAAAAGACCTGAGCTCATTTGACCTCATTTCAATTGCATTCTTGTGATGCACACTTGGTATGTGTGTGCAAAGTCTACATGGTATGGGACAGACTTGTTTGCACAGGTGCAAAACTGGTGATAAACTGGTGTGTGCAGTTGAGATTTGCGTCTCTCAGGGTACGGCACACATTTGGCACATGGGTCCTAATGACTATGCTGAACAGGTATAGCGTTTGCCAACAATGACAGCGTTTTACAGTCGCTATCTGATTCATCAAGACTGCGAGAAGCAAAACTATGAAAATTAAACACGTCCAAAAAGCAGGTATAAACTTTTGTGCATCAGACTTTTGCAGATCACGCGTCAATGCAGCGTTAAAGAAGGATTTAAAATGGTTGTATAGGACTAATTTAATAATACATCTGGACGGAATACTAATGGATTCCGTCCAGACGTCCTTTTAAAGTTCTTTGTATAGACCGTGAGCTATTTCTGACACAAATGGAGCGATTCGTCTGTTCTCTCTTTCTCTACTTCCTTTCGCGTCTAGTTATTCCATTTCAAATTTCGTTTTAGAAAAGTCTATAATCAAATCCTTGCGATCCTCTGTCCCAAATTCATATTTCCGGCTGCTCTGCTTACAGGCAAACATGTGCAGGTGTCACAGCATGTTCCTCTGTCCGTGCGCATCAACTGAACTCTGGATAAACATGGGACATATTCTTCTGTTGCCTGTGCGTTCACAATCAGCTCGGTGCAGGTTCAAGTATTTGAAGGAGAAAGAAACTAATCACAGTCTTTCCCCATAGCCTATGATTTAAATCACATTGATATGCTATATATTATATACATATACCTGGCACAAACTTTTTTTCACCAAGGGCCGCATTTTGAAACTTAAACGGGGCAGAGGGCCACAAACAATTTGACAATGTCGAATTTGTTGAATGACAAAGTGAATCATTCGAAATTTTGCATTTGACGTAATTGCGATGAGCCTCCACCTTTAATTAGACATAGAACATTAATATTAGGTTTGTGTAACATCAATATGCCTGAATTTTCCCAATGTCACAGTAAAAAGTACTACTTTTTGTTGTTTGGGCCGACATAGCAGGAAGCTGGAGGGCCAACAAAAATTGGTCTGAGGGCCGCATTTGGCCCCCGGGCCCTAGTTTGGACATGCCTGATCTAACATTATCCAACCCCGATGCATAAGTAAAGAGTCTTTAAAACACTGTGTAGAGGCGTAGAGAAGTGAAACAAATGCAGAAAAAGCTGACGATAAGCTGGACATTTCCTGTTTGCACAAACTTAAACCACATCTCACAGCAACACAAACTTGTAATTACTAAACTTGACTGAATCGCTGAGACCGGCCCTATACCATGTAAAATTCAGGTGTAATTTAAAATGTATTTATTAAGAAAACATCTGTGGTGATGCCAGTTGCTCACGTAGCCGACCCGGGCGCTTGGACTCGGAGACACACCTGGAGCAAGGTGACACTTTTCACCATTAAAAAAGATGAGTGCGGGAGAGCTCCATGGCACGCCAGGCTGGACCCTTTACTCCCCCGCTCCGGCTAACCTTGGCTGTGTCGAGGTCAATGGATAATACACTGTTGGGAAGGTTGCTGATATCGTCATTCCCGTTTGTGTTCCATTTCATCTAGTATTTTCAGAAAACTTGAATAAATGAGATTTTAAAAAATGTTCTTTATTGCATTTTATCTTTTATTTACAGGGCCCCAACATATTCAAACTCAAATTTGCAGGTCATGTTGTAATTACTGTCATATCCATGTGCAATTACTGTCGTGATCACGTGCAATGGTATTTATTTGTTTATTTTATCTTTATTATTTTTCCCCTCCATCCCTTGTTGGGAAATGGGAGGTTTTGTCTATGGGAGTTTTGTTTATAAGAGTTCTTCTACTGAGAGTGTTTTTCAAACTTCCTATAAGTGATCTGTTCTTTTCCTCTGTATCTACCTGCATTGCAACAATGAAATTTCCCCATGTGTGCACAATAAAGGATTATCTTATCTTATCTTATTTTGAAGAATACATTTCAGATCAGCATCCTAAACGTGGCAGGCATTTGTGTTTTTGGAAAATATTGCTATGACCTTTAAACTGCACTGACTTCTTTTACAGACAAAGTCACATCAATCAAACTCTCGTTGAATCTTCGTTTTCCATTTTATCTTGATGTAATATAATCAGCTTTTAAGCCTGGGAATTACTGTATAATGTTCAAGGACCACATGAGGGTGACTGACATTTGCCAAGCTTTAGCAGCAGCTATCGGCCCCAGAGAGCAGCTCTAAGAGGTTATGTAACCTCAATTTTCTCTCTTCCTCTCTTCCTCTGGGTGGTGCCGAATAAACATTGTGTGTCTTGGCACAAAAGAGGAACCAGAAGTCAAAGACCAAGCAGAAACAAAGTCAAGAAAACATCACTTACTTCAGTAGACTTACTTTAGCAAGCACCACTTCCTCATCAGTGCAGGATAAACAGTGGGGCAGACAGACACACAGCACAAAGCAGAAATAAAGTTACAAAGGCTTCTGCAAAGGTTTGATCTCACTTGTTCATCTTTTAAACAAATCCTATATTGTATCGTTTTGTGGCATATTTAAGTGTGCACATGTTCTTTTTCAGAATTTCCACTTCTTATACATCAGTGAAACTTTCCTGATGTCCAGCTATACCATGGAAAGCAGCACAAACTCAGAATTTGTACTTACAAACTTGAGGATGAAGATCAATTGCAACATATTATGAGTTCTGTGTTATAGACAATAAACGTTTAATTTACCCACCACATATAGCACAATAGATGTCACTTAACATTCTGCAACCATAACTGGTGTGTGGGACATAATGTTGATATTTCCGTGGCAGGAAAATCATTTATCAAGATGAAAATGAAAGGTTTTGTTGTCATGATTCACAATTGAACCTCTTAAGATACATTATTATACTTTGACTTACACTTTTGATGCATCCTCTTAAATCAGCAGCGTTAAATTAACTCGGATAACCTGCTGCATCACAGGTTTACCTTGTGTCAGAAAGAGCAATGCACCAAACTTGTTTTGAGTAAACAAATGTGGTATTTGCTTTGTTCAAACAGATGACATTTCCATTTCCTTAGACTCTCTTTAGGGATATTGTTATTTCCCAGTTGTTTTGCACTTTTGTACCTTGAGGTGAAACAAACTGAATGAGAGAATGTAAAGCTTCAGCGCTTCTGTCTGTGCAGGTCTCACAGACAAAGCCCCGAACAAAGCTCCAGGAAATGATGTTATTGTCATAATTAAAACCACAGTGGCACCAGTCAATGACTTAATCCACTGTATTAAATGTGATATGGATCTATGTATTGTTAAATCAGCTTAGACTATTAACCTCCAAATGCAAGAAAATGATGAAGTGCAAGCGTATTGTCAGTTTATTTAAAAATGTGACGAAAGAAAAGGTAAAGTATTTCTACATTAAAATGCATAACCCGGCTTTATGTGTTTCATCTCATGCCATCTGTTGTTTTGCCTTTTATGGCCACACCTGGGCAGTATAGTAAAAAGTTATGGCATCCCTGCAGGGACATTTTACTGTCTGTGAGCATGACCAAAACAGGTCTGGTCTCAGGTCACTTCTTAAAATCTGTTAAAGTGGAAAGGGTTTAGGTTACAAGCAAACATTTAAAGGTGGTCGAACATTTTGTAGAACGTCGGTGTCAATTTGTGCTTAGCATCTCTGACTAAATTTGAGACGTTTGTCTGTGTTTTTGCTAATAAACTGGGAGTAATCCTGCAAAATCAGACATATTTTTGCATCAATTTGTTCGACTTTTTCCTCCTTCACACCTGAAAAACCCTTTTTGCTCATAAGAGAAATTGAAGGCTACAGGCAAATCCATTCCTGAGCTGATAAAATGACTCTTCATTATTTTGTATACGCTGTCTGTTATCTCGTCTCCGTGTTCAAACCAGACCTTTTCTTTCCAACAACCAAAACACAAACAAATCAACTTGTAATATTCTCTTTTCATATTTGCTTGCATGCGTTCGTGTATCGTCAAGTTGTTTTCGCACAAAGAAATAGGTCGGTCATTAATCAGCGGTTAATGGAAACAGTTCTTTTGCTCTTTTGTTCTCTTAAGGAAATGAAATTGTGCTATTTGTAGTTTTAGGAACTGCGTGGATTTACTCAATAGGAAAGCGGACCGTCTGTAAAGCAGTAGCTGTCTGACATGTCGTACCTGTAATTTCTGATTATGGGCGAGTGTGATTGCGCCGCAAAGTCTTTACCGAGATAACGGCCTCTGATTATCCTGTTCCTGTTCTCGGTGCATCCTTCGCCGGCCAAGGTTACACAAGTACGACAAGGAAACAAGTCGCGCTCATCTCCGTCGGTTCAAGGTCAGCGAAGTACAGGGTTTTACTGGCAGATAATCAGGTTTCTTAACAGGAGACTGAGGCTGCTGATCTGCAAAGTGTAAGGTCAGGAAGCGGCAAAGTGGTAAGTGATTTAGTAAGTGATTTGTGGATTTGAATACACTCTCTAAGCTCCTATGTTAATCTTTATTCATTGGTGTGATGGGCCGGTTTATGTGGATCGAAATGACTGTAGATCCTTTTACAGGCGACAAAATGCAAGCGATTACACGAGGGCGACGAAACATGCTCGACAGGTATTAATGTATCGATGCCAAACCTGAAAATCTACATTTACAAGCAAAGTCAACTGAACTGAACTAGTGTTTCATTGTAAAAATATATATAGAATAAATAAAACAAAACTGTCCATGGATCTGACCTGTGTTTCCATTTGTTTAATGCACCTCACACCTTATTTTACACTATTTGGTTTCACTTTATAAAAACAACATAATTAACCTAAGCAAAAACACAGACTTAATTAATAATGAGCATATTGTTTATTAAGCATGATTAAAGCTTAGTAACTACTTAATCATGGGTAGGGTTAGGATTAGGGTTAGTGTGATTATTAAACCGGAATCATTCTTCATAACCTATTTGTTCATTATAAATTGAGTCTTTGTTCATGCTTTACTAAGACAGGGGATAAGTGTAGTTATTATTTCTTGTATGATGCACATTTTTGTCGGGTTAGGGTTAGGGTTATCTTATCTTTTGTATTTTGTATATATTTTTTCTACTTTAGTTGTACGATCGGGACACGCGCTGGAATCGCTTAATTCAACTTGTTTCGACTTTGTTCGGCTGGATTATTGAGTGTTTTTCGTTGTGTCGTCGTGATGTGCGCTAGCTCTGAGCTAGCCCCCCCGGCCCCACCGCGCTCCTCGGCCACAGCCGCCGTATGGATCGGCGCCGGTGCGTTTATACAAAGGAGGAACTCATGAAACTGCGGAAAACCATCGTCTTACCCGGAGATCGTCACGTTATCCCGGCGGACATCCTAATTTTTCCCCTCCATCCCTTGTTGGGAAATGGGAGGTTTTGTCTATAGGAGTTTTTGTTTATAAGAGTTCTTCTATTGAGAGTGTTTTTTAAACTTCCTATATTCTGTGATCTGTCCTTTTCCTCTGTATCTACTGCGTTGTATCAATGAAATTTCCCCATGTGTGGACAATAAAGGATTATCTTATCTTAGAATACTATAAATGTATTCAGTCAGGACTTCTCAACCTGCGCCAGAACCATTGTGGACAGACTTGATGGGGATTTGTGAACAAAGTGGAATCCTTTGCAGGGGGTTTTGTAACTTACCTATTCATTCGGATGAAACAAAGTACAAAAACCTGTATTGTTTGATACACAAGCCCTCTGCTAACTCCCCTAATCCAAATCTGTAATACTGCCTTATCTTTCTGTGTCACTGGCCTCTCTGGGCTGCAGTTCAGTCGCTCCAATCAATGTGACCAGTGGACCTGAGCCGACTGTACCTTCTCCGCGCTCCACTATCCTTTTTAATGCACTACATTTTGTCAGTCGACCAAGGCAATGCCCGCTTCCCTCCCTTTCACGGTCAAAGCCCATGGTCAAAGCCGCAAGGGCATTTATGAATGAACATATTTTTATGACTGAAGAGATAACCGAGTCGTATTATTGCTCATTTATCTGTCTTATTGCACTTTAATATAATTTAATTGTTAGAAATACCTTGAAGCTAATCTTTATCGTACTATTTTTTTCAGTAGAATTTTCCTAATGGACAAAAATAAAGCACTTCGTCCACATAACAAGAAAGACAATGAATACTAAAAGTACAATCTCGTAAAATAAATGGACATTGTCACATAATATTATTACATTGTCACAGGACATATAATGCAAAGTGGTGGGAAAATAAGCTGCAAATCAAAATGCCGGATCAGGGTGTTTGAATTGTTTGAATGTCCCTCCCACGCTTGCTCCACCGTTCTCTACTGACGTCTCACAAGGCCATTTTAATCAAAATGATGTTCCTTGAGTAATGAGTTCTAGTCATCCATTTGTCTCAGTGCCAATGGTAAAGCAAGTTCAACAAGTTTTGATCGGTCATGTGAAAAAACTTGACTGGTTCTTTCTGATGTAGTGTCCGTATGTCCCAAAACAAAGAAAACTTTCTTTCAAAAGACATTATCTGGACATAATTCAAAAATACTGTGATGATCTATGGGAAGAACATGCCAAAAGGTTCTGACAGAAGGTGACTGTCACCCGCTCAGCTCTAATAAAGGCAAGCAGCACATTACAACCGTCGCTGTTTGTTTGCCCTGGGACAGACCCCAAACAATAATAAATGAGAATGGAGAATTTACGGTGACAAAGTCATCAATTTTGCTTCGTTTTAAATTTAAACTGGCTTAGATCAGAAATAAAACCATGTTTGTTAAACTGTGTTTGAAATATGCATGTCCATGTCATAACTGATAATAATAACATTTAGTTGTGATCACGCCTTAGCTAAAGACTTCTCAAGTGAGAAAAAGATGTTAATCTCAAAATAGGCTCTGGGAGTCAGCACAAAGCTTCATTGTTGATGAATGCTGTCGCCATGAGGCAAAGTGTGAATAATAATAATATATCTTGTTGCTCCACGTGTGGATTCAAATCAAATAAACATAATACTAAACTCCGGAACGTTAATAATTGGGCAGTGTAAAATAAGAGAAGACAAAAGGCCTCTGCTCCTCTTGAGTCCGACGTTCTCTTCTTTCCTTTGACGCTAGATGAAAGATATTTGCCGCCTCATGCCTTTCTTTATAGCACTATTTCATAGTCGTATTACCTCACCCTCACCAGATGCCGTCTTGGGTTTACATGTTGGCACTGGTTATTCTCCTTGTTTGGGGTGAGTAAGAGCAACACACGTCTTAACTTTTATGCAGCCGGCAGCGTAACTGGAGCCTCATTTGAGCAGAATGTGACGTAAAACACAGGTTGAAAACATTCACACATGGGCACGAAGACACAGCACAGATCCTCTAAATCCACTCCCTGGGGCTGAGTGGTGATCATCACGAGAAACACTGGAGATCAACAGATAATAACTGAAGTGTGTGAGTGAAGCATGCAAGCATCTCAAGTGTGGTATTGCTGTAATTAATGTTGTAGAATGTCAAGAGACGTAGTGAGAGAAAAGGAAGTACATTACGTCTGCAAAAGTGGCCAAATGCTGAGCGCAGATTGGTTGTTCGATGATCTACACCTGCTTCACTTTCTGCATGTGAATGTTAACAATGTGCCAAAGGGTTTGTGAGAGCTAGCGACTGGGAAGATTGATTCAAATTCCTACTTCCTTCTTTTGTGGATTCAGCTTTAATATGCTGAAGTGTGGCTTAGCATTAACTCCTCCTGGAAGTTTGCCTGTCACCATAATTACCATATGGTCTTAAAAGTGGATAAACAATGTCTGGAACAATATTTAAGTTTGCATTTATTTCGTATTGTTTATTGTTTGATTAGGTTTAAGCCGCAGTACTTTCTATGAATAATAAGTACTACCGCTAACTAAGTACTAAACGGTTTCGGATGTTTCTAAACAACATGATACATTTAGAATGGTTTACAGGGATGATCATGCTTTAAAGTTATTGTCTCAGTGGTAGAGTTGTTTCAACGTGCATTCCACAGTGTTGTGCATTCGAATGCAAAACCATTTCACATTTCTCGCTGTACTGTCCTGTCTAATAAAGCCTTCGAGCCTAAAAATCCTGACACAAAAATCATTTGTTATCAGAAAACCTATTTGCTGGAGAGTTCACTTAACCTTCATCTCCCCCTCATTATCTGCTTGGCTCATCCTCTACAGTGTCCAGGCCCTGGAGGAAGACATCTCTTAATCTCTTGTAATCTAACTGCCCATGACAATCATCGCCATGTCGCCATCGTAAAGTCTGAGTACCAAAGGTAACGTTCAATAATGCTCCTCTTTGTTTGTTTCTTTGAGTCTCTCCACGGTCATTTTGGAACAGAGGAGTTATCTAACTGGATTATAAATGGACTTTCTCAAACTTCGGGGGCTCCAAGAAGGACATAGGACTTTCCAGTGGCTTAAGAGCACCACAGATTGATCTCAAGAAGGTGCAGGATACACCCAGAGAGAAGAAGAGTTGGTGCTGAAAAGATAAATAATGGATCTTTGTCACTCTGAACCTTTATAGCTTTACAAAATGGTAAAGCCAAACCCACCTTGCCTACATAAGAATGACATTTTTAGTGTGGGATTGATGGCGGTCAGTGAATGAATTAGAATTGAATATCATTACCTCTAGATCTGTTCGTCTGATGTACTGATTTAGTCATTAAATTGATAGAGCTGATCTGACTCTTCATATTTATCGGAATACTTAGTTGCTCCTTTGAGACTGCAAGTTCACATCTCCCGGTGGCTCATTTAGCCTATGGGCATTCCCCGTGCGGCTCTCATTGACAAGGCCAAACAAAACTGCACGCCTAATTACCAACAACCTTGTCTTAACCTCCTGAGGATTTCATTCATTAACGTCCTTCAACCTTGGATTGCCCCGAGAAGCATAAAGGGATTCAGGCAGTCTTTTTTCTTTTTTTCAATGAACAAAAGCAGTTTTGCTTGACATGATAAGGATAAAGATGCTTAATAATGTCCTTACAAGCATTGAATTGTACATATCAAACCACAGATGTAATGATGATTCTGAATGACATCTAAAGAGGTAATATTTTGTGTTAGCCTGTGAGTCTTTCAGGAAACTGCCTTGACCATGACAAGGGAAGCACCTGAAAGGAAAGAGGCCAGCGCGGCTCTGACATGCTCCATAACACAAGTGCAGCATATAAACACTGCTATGGTTACACTGGGACTGTTTGAACCTAGTGCTCAGACCAGGTTCACCCTGTTATGACGCAATCGCTTTCCATAATCCTTTGAGTTCCTTCCTGATTTTTCATTGTAATGTGGTCACTGGGTCACTGTTCCTGTCCTTTTCATTGCAAACAGACACACCTATGGCATGTATCATTTTATAATCTAATTGCATAAGAATTGTTCAATGGATTGGACTATTGTTGAAAGTTATCAAAACGCAAAAAGGATTACTCCAGTTTGTTCAATTTAACGTGTTTTGTGAAGCTCGGTGCTGTGACTTTGGGCTGTATAGGAAATGAATGTTAGTTATTACAATAAGTTTATCTCTCTTTTGTCAGGGGCTGCCAGGGAACAGTTTGGTACGAGCTGGCAGAGTGTTTAATGCAGGATGCACTTCCTGTAATAACTAGTGATTATTGTAACTCCAGTTGTGTAACCACAAGGCAGTATGCTGCTCAAACTGGTCACTCTGGCATCAGTCAAAAGCCACATATAATGGAATACATTAACACATTTACAGAAATTGACTTTCTAGAGGGGCACTGAGTTGAATGAACTTTTCAGGTGAGGGCATCTCACCTGGTTGTCTAAATGAATATATTATTGCTTTACCCCGAGTGTAACATTAAACTTGGATAAGTAAAAGTGCATATATACCAGGAGTTCAAAAAATACTGAAGTAAAAAATAAAAAGATCACATACAAGTGTTTAAAATTACTTTTATAGTGCACAGATTTTTGGATATCTATTAAAGTGTGACATTTTCACGATTGCGTACACAGTGTTAGCCCCCTTCCTGTTTTTTTGCATGTTTGTCGCACTTGAATGTTTCAGATCATCAAACAAATATCAGTCGAAAAATATATCCAAACCTACATGACCCAGTGTGAAAATGTTATTTCCCCTGAACCTAATAAGGAGGAGTTTTGGCCCACTCATCTTTGCAGAATTATTGTATTTCAGCCACATTGGAGGGTTTGAGCATGAACCGCCTTCTTAGGGTCGTGCCACCGCATCTCGATAGGATTCAGGTCAGGACTTTGACTAGGCCACTCTTAAGTCTTCATTTTGTGAAGGATTGTTTGGTAAACAGCAGAATTCATGGTTGCATTTATCACAGCAAGTCTCCCAGGTCCTGAAGCAGATAAAACAGCTCCAGACATCACACTATCACCATGTTCTTTTTCTGAAATGCAGTGTTTCTTTTACACCAGCTGTAATGGGACACACACCTTCAGAAAGTTCAACTCTTTTTTCCCAAAAGTCTTGCTCAAAATGTTTTCTGGAAACATTTAGGAGAGCCTTGATGTTCTTTTTGCTCAGCAGTGGTTTTCATCTTGGAACTTTACAGTGGAAGGCCATTTTTTCCTTAAAAGCTGCATTTTGTGTTTTCTAACGGGAACAAGCGGTGAAAGATGAATTAAAAATCCCAAATACCTAACAATTTAAGTGCAGTACTGTGAGTTTTGTAATTTTCATCACTACCCGACAAGTTACAGGTCAGGACTGTGGCGAGTAAGAATGTTTTTTTTTTTTTTGCTGGATAGGTTTAATGCCATTCTGTCCAGCCAAGGACAACCAGATGACGTTCTCTTCACAAGAAACTTTCTTATCCACCTTCAAGAGAAATATCACATATTTCAAACATTCTTAAAAATGCATCAGTGTTCTTGATATTTATCTTCCTGTCACTTTAACCATAATTTAATCACCCACTGCACTGTTCACTTTCTGCATTACATATGTAAATACAACTGTAAACCTATTTGTATTTTTAATCTTATAGCCTATTTTTTATATTTTCATCCTATAGTGATTTTAATTGTTTCTCTTTTCAACTTTTGTAGGATGTTTTATCGTTGTTCATTGTTTTACGTTGCACGGAATCACCAAAGCAAGTTCCTATGTTTGTGAATTTGTTTCATTGACAATTCCTTATTGACTGTAAATATTGTGTGAGGAATTCCCCTTTGAATTGCCCCTTTCCTCCGAGCGCACAGAGCCGGTCTCAGTAGGACGCTTCAGCGGTCTGTTCAGTGTGCTGCTGCAGGGTGCTTGTGTTCTGGGAAATTGAGCATTGGCAGTCGATTGTGTCACAAACTGTTCTGTCCTCGGGCCTGATCGCATCATGAGGAAAGATGCAAGTAAACGATGTGTTAGCAGCCCACTAATGACGGCCTCAACAGTGATTACGGCAATAATGCTTACAGATTATAATGGCGTTATAGGCTAAGAGAACATGTTTAAAATGCTTTAAAATGGCCAACATTGCATATATTTGGGACATCATCAGAAAAAGTGGTAAGAAGAAGGTTGGTTCATTGTATTGACATATTAGATCCCAAAAGAACTGTACAGAGGGAATTTATGATAACCTTATTTAGTATTTGAGTGTACTAGATATAGAGTAAAACATATATTTTGTAAAAACTTAATAAATCATGAATAGAAATGGATATCATCAAATTCTTCAGTACAATCTGTCAGTAAGACTTACGTGTAGATGCTACGTCAAAGGTTACACTTTGCCTGCAGTGTCTCAAATTAAATCAATTAAATGAGTGCGATTGATTGTAAAGTTACGAAAAGTTTAACCTATGCCTGTACGTCATAATGTAGGGATATAATTGATTCATAAAGTTGCACTATATGTGATGTTTAGATGTTCTTGCTTTGCCTTTATCTTCAACAGTTTCACATCAGACTAATATATCCTGCATTTAGTCAGTTACATGGGTTTTATTGCTTAATAAAAACATGCATTATGCTGTGAGTGGGCTCGCCTCTCCACCGATCTGACCTGTAACTTGGCCTGAAAGCACCCCCTGCTTCTTTCCTTGGAGATAGAAAAGTTCAATTGAGTGGAATATTCCAGGAAAAACAAATAGATCCTGATGGATAAGCAAATGGCGTGCCCTCCATTTATATTATATTATAGTATAGTGCACTTTTAAGTATTCATTTGTCAACAGTGACGTGCTACAGTTTGATAATTACGATGCACCAAACCATGAATCTAAAATATTGAACAATCAAATCCAATAATCTCATTACTTCACAAAGGTGCTATTTGTTCACATGTTTTTTGACCTTTTCACCATCTAACAAGCAAATGTCATCAGTTCTGACAGCGTGAGTGAAGTGGGAGATTTATTGCACTAAAAGCCATTTCAGGGACAGAACTCAAGAAGCTTTTCAAAATCAATTATCTTTTACAAGTTGAAGGTGTTTGTTTTCCATTCATCACTGGCACTCTTTATTCTGTGGTCAAAGTTGGTATTTGAAAGTTGACTGGAGTGTCTTTTGTATCATGTAAAAGTTGAGCTTACTAAAATAATGTGCATATTCATTTATTTTATTTTTAAGACTATCCTGGTCCATCCTACCCAATCTTATGTGCAGTACTGCTTTTTTTTCCTGGCCCATCTTGTTCAGCACCTGCAAAACAATATACAGTATTATATGAGCAATACAACCATCTTGTTAAAAAAGAGTGGAAAAGATAAACAGCTTGCACGCCACATCCTCTTTCGGCGACAAATACAGATCTGATGTTCATGTTTATGTGCTGCTGCTGCTGCTGCTGCTGCTGCTGCTGATTCAGATTCAGATTGAAATGCCTTTTTTCTCAAAGTATTTTTTTTAGTAATCTGAGTAGCATTTTATTACTTTTCAGCAAATTAAGTAATGAGTAATCCGTGATCAGATTTTTGCAGTAATCTGACCAATACTGATAATGACAAATGAAATGAATAACACATTTTAGTCTTGTGTTTTGACGGCTGGATGACCATGTCCATCTGCACCAATGACGCTCATGTTTTTTCTGGTGTATGTAATGCAGCTTGGAATGAGAAAAAGCTTGCGCGTCAGATGTGGTCCATTGAATCCTATAATTAGTTAAGCAGCAGGAAGTCTGCGGCGTCCTCATGAATCAGCACGAGATTCTCGCGATTTACCTTGAGTGGCAGATTAAGCATTATCCTTATGGTAAATGGTACAACATGTTCTCAGATTACCTGATTGAATATGAATAGATATATTGATTTAAAATATGAATGTGTATTTATGGGCATCAGGGAAATTATTCGAACTTTACCCATTCAAAACATACAATATTTTGATGTAAATTGCATTGTATTGACGAGGGACCATTGTCATACCAATTCCATAAAATTAGGAGGGAATCCTTGGTCTGAAACTCATATCACTACAACATCTGACTCCAAGAGCTTGTACATTAAAGTAACAATTCTAGAGGGGGCTGCTTTTCTCTATGTCATTGCTTTACATGGAATATTCCACAGTATGGCATTACATCTGCCTGTCCTGCTTTTATTACATTAAAATCAGGTGTTTTCTACAGGTACCAAAAATATACTTTGAAAAACAGACATTCTTACTGTGAACACGCTCACTTCTCCACAGATCTGACTTGTAACTTGCCATAACGTCTCCATCGACTCGACGCGTGGCAGAGTTATGTTAACGTTCAGCTAAAACCATAATATCCAGCACCGGTCCATGATAATGTGTTTGTTTTTGACTAACCAAAGTGACTAAAATAACCATAGAAACATGTTGAGACAGTTTAAACATGGTTCTGTCAGTTCTGGGTAACAATGGGAAGAGGCTAATGTCAGAGTCGACCCCAGCATTACAGTGGCAGCTCTTCAGTGCAAATCTTTTGGCAACTCACATCTTATCTCTATCGCTCAGGAAGTCAGGCCCAGCAGTCTTTCAGCAAATGGAAATAACCTTTTCCACATTGTCTGCGCTGCAAACGCAATTATCACCGCAGCAACGTCTCGGATCAGCAAGTGGAAGTGGCTTCATTGGCCTCTGTGTGACGTTAGCTTAGCATGATTGGCCATCATTATTACACTCAACGCGAGCCTTGAGCCCAAATGAACATGAGGGGAGGTCACGGTGGCCCGTCGAAAGGTCCAGCTCTGATTAGGACCCTAACAGTGAGTCACTCAACTGGTCACCTCAAAAGACCTTAAGGGAAAGCAGACGCCAACGTTTCCATGGTCTGATGAAACAAAGAACATAATGAAGAAAAAACAAATGGAAGAGATGATGTGATGGCCACTAGCATTTGCTCTAGGATCTCATGAAAACAAGAAAACAAGCACATAAGAGGTATTGTTTGGGCACACACACATACCCGAGAGAATGCATAAACTTTAAAAGGTTCTATCTCCATGGAGACAACGATGTGACACTAGCAGACTAAGTTACAAGACAGATCTGTGGAGAAGTGAGTCACCTCAGTAAAAATACATGTTTTCCAGTGTAGTTTTGCAGTACAACTAATTGAATAATGATTATAAATGGTATATTTTATTCATACACAGATTTTCAGGAGACTCGAAGACTCTTGAAAACATAGGTTAGTTAAATGTTGTGTTTTTAAATATTTATAATTGTTGACGTATTAGTTTTCATTTGAATAGTGTGGAGGAGACAGTTCAACCGGAGGGCCAATAGTGAAGTGAATTTAAAGTTTCTTCTGCCAGAAGCTTTAATTACAAAGAAGATAAGATAAGATAAGATATTCCTTTATTGTCCCACATGGGGAAATTTCATTGGTGCAACGCAGGTAGATACAGAGGTAGATACAGAAGAACAGATCACTTATAGGAAGTCTGAAAAAACACTTTCAGTAGAAGATCTCCTATAAATAAATAAAAACTCCCATAGACAAATAAATAAATAAATACATAAATACCATTGCATGTGATCACGACAGTAATTGCACATGAATATGTGTCACGACAGCACATAGGTTGCACATGAATTGCACATGAATTCCAACAGCAATTGCACATATGACAGAATTGCACATGGTTAGGTCAGTATTGCGAGTGTTCAGTACTAACAGTTTTTGTTATAAAGTCTGACAGCAGCAGGAAGGAAAGACCTACGGAACCTTTCCTTCGCACATCGAGGGTGGATCAGTCTCTCACTGAAGCTGCTCTCCAGAGCGGAGAGAGTGTCCTGCAGGGGGTGACACTCATGGTCCAGCATAGATGTGAATCTAGCCAGGACCCTCCTGTCCCCCACCTCCTGCACCGAGTCCAGAGCACAGCCCAGGACGGAGCTGGACTTCTTGATGACTCTGTCCAGCTTCTTCCTCTCCCTCTCTGTGATGCTGCTGCTCCAGCAGGCCACACCGTACAGGAGGGCTGATGCCACCACAGAGTCGTAGAAGGTCTTCAGGAGTGGCCCTGTCACTCCAAAAGACCTGAGTCTCCTCAGGAGGTAGAGCCGACTCTGGCTCTTCCTGTACAGTGCGTCCGTGTTATGAGTCCAGTCCAGTTTGTGGTTCAGATGAACACCCAGGTACTTGTATGAGTCCACTCTCTCAATGTCCCGTCCCTGGATGTTCACTGGTGAGGGGGCAGTGGGGTGGCGTCTGCGGAAATCCACCACCATCTCCTTGGTCTTCCCCGCGTTGATGAGGAGGTGGTTCCGCTGACACCAGTCCACAAAGTCCTGCGCCAGTCCTCTGTACTCCGCGTCATCGTCGTCCGTGATGAGTCCGATGATAGCAGAGTCGTCAGAGAACTTCTGCAGGACACAGCTGTCCGTGTCATGTCTGAAGTCTGCAGTGTAAAGGGTGAAGAGAAAGGGCGCGAGGACAGTGCCCTGGGGCGCCCCCACACTGCAGGTCCGAGTGTCAGACACACAGTTCCGGGCTCTCACAAACTGGGGTCGGTCTGTGAGGTAGTCCAGGATCCACTCTGTCAGGTCATACTCCACACCAGCCGTCACCAGCTTGTCCATCAGGAGCAGCGGCTGGATGGTGTTGAAGGCGCTGGAAAGATCGAAGAACAGAATCCTCACAGAGCTGCCAGGCTTTTCCAGGTGAGAGAGAGAGCGGTGCAGCAGGGAGATGACGGCGTCCTCCACTCCGATGCCAGACCGATATGCAAACTGCAGCGGGTCCATGGCTGAGCTCACGGTGGAGCGGAGGTGGTCCAGGACTAGCCGCTCCAGTGTCTTCATCAGGTGGGACGTGAGAGCCACTGGCCGGTCTTTGGGGCGCGGTGTCTTAGGCACAGGTACCAGACAGGAGGTCTTCCAGACCTGTGGTACCACCCTCAGCTTCAGGCTCATGTTGAAGACATGCTCCACAACTCCACACAGTTCATCTGCGCAGGACTTAAGGAGCCTGGGGCTGATGCCATCAGGTCCTGCTGCCTTCCTCACTTTAATCCTCTTCAGCTCACTCCTCACCTGTGCTGCTGTGACAGTCAGTGGTTGGCAGGGGGACCGTGTGCTGGGGGGATGGGTGAGTCCAGGCGAAGTGGGGAGCCGATGGTCCGGGGCAGATAAGCGAAGAGGAACAGATGCAGGGCATTGTCCAGCTGTGGAAGAGGGAGCATGCAGCTGTGCAGGGGGAGGGGCGGGTGACCGATCAAACCTCAAGAAGTGAGCATTTAAATCATTTACCCACTGTAGATCCCCCTCTGTCTGGGCAGGGGGGATTTTGAAGCCCGAGATGGTTTTCAGGCTCCTCCACACTCCCTGAATGTTCTTTTGCTGCAGCTGCTCCTCCATCCTCCTCTTGTAGCCGGCCTCAGCCTGCCTGATCTTCCTCCTCAGCTCCTTCTGCACAGTCCTCAGCTCCTCCTTGTTCCCTGACCTGAAGGCTCTCTTCTTCTCCTTCAGCAGAGCCTTCAGTTCACGGTTAATCCATGGCTTGTTGTTTGGAAAACACCGCACCGTCCGGGAGGGAACAATGTTCTCAAAACAGAAGTTGATGTAGTCCGTGATGCACTCTGTGATGGTGTTGATGTCCTCCCCATGTGGGTCATAAAGCTCAGTCCAGACAGTGGTGCTGAAGCAGTCCCTCAGAGCCTCCTCGCTCTCAGCAGACCACATCCTCACCTCACGGGACACCACAGGCTGCCTGCGCACGATGGGTTCATACACAGGCCTCAGATGTACAAGGTTGTGGTCCGAGCTGCCCAGGGGAGGGAGGGGGGAAGAAGAATAAGCCTCCTTGGTGTTGGCAAAAAACAAGTCCAATGTTCTATTCTCTCTGGTGGGGCAGGTAACATACTGGGTGTATGTTGGTAGAACAGAAGAGGGAGAAGCGTGGTTAAAGTCACCAGAGATGAGGAAGAGAGCCTGTGGATGCTATGTTTGCAGCCTACAAGTGCAGGAGAGCAGTGCTTCACAAGCATTTTCAGCATTGATTATAACTCGCATGAGAAATATCAAAACAGAATCATAAATAGAGGTGAGGGGGCGGTGACAATGTTTCTGTAAAAATAGTGTGGGTTTTGTGAGTTCAGTAGACTTTGACAGAAGGACATAACATCTCAGAAAAAGCCTGTTCTGATTTTTAAGTATCTCAAGTGAATCACTTCCTGGACTGTGTGGGGCCTCTCTGAGTGGGATCTCTTCCAGATGGTTAACATAAAATGTGTACAGTCTATAATAGTACAGACGTTTCTTACATAAAAACAATCTTGACAAACCAACAAAATTGTATTTATTTTCTATGTCCAATAACATTGTTCCAGAAAAAAAAAATGCAGTTAGGCTACCCCAAATAAATTGTCTATTTGCTGTAACCTGAGACAACATTTTTCAAGTTGGTCGGACGGTAGTCAAATTCTTATTTTTTTTACTTTGAAGGCAAAAAAAGATCAACATTTTTTTGAGCCGGAGTGACCACCAGGGGTCAGGCTTCAACAGTCAATGACGGAAAACGTCTCGATCAACCCGATCAGGAAACTAAATCTCACGATTTTAAGACATTTAAATCAACCTTTTGTACTATCCTTTATTTTGGTAGCGAAGGCGAGCGGGGGAACATGCGGGGGACACGGGCGCCGCCATCTTTGTAGTGATGGCGCTGCTGGAAGTGTTTCAATCCCAGAATGCATTACGTAAGTCAAATTTCACACCCTGATAGAGCGTGACATGTTCTACGGACACTTGAGTGGCGCCGACAGAGGCAAACCAACTTGTAAAATGCGATATAAAAACACTTAAGCGCGTTCTGTTATGTTAAAGATGCATGTGGGGGACTGAATGTAAAGACGCACATGTGTTACGCAATGCGTTATCAGTCCTTTGGGATGAAAGATAGATTTACCAACGTGATAAAAATATTCAACACGGTAGTTTTGGAAAGACCGGTCGGTGAGTCAGCGAAATAATTGAAAAATAAAAGATTTTGACGTTTTTTCAACAAAATGCTGATCATTTTTTTTCAGTCGGCCAGTTTCATACCAGGTCAGTCGGGTTACGGCAAACAGACCTATTATTTTGCTCAGTCTTATGCATCTGAGCAATCAAATTATTTCCAAGACGCATGATCAAACTTTGCTTCTTTGCTTGATAACACATTTTCATTCAGAAAAAGTGAAATAAAAATATGATATAATACGAACAACCTCCAACAACCTCCAGTTTCCAACAACCTCCTGACACACATTTCTGAACCTTGTTGGAAAAAAGGGTTTGGATGCTCCCTCCTTTGTGAAGTGTGCCGGTTAAAGCTCACATAGTTGGCAGGGGCGGCTGGTGTTGGTATGTCTGCGCCTGTCTCCTCTCACGTTAAACAGGCACACACAGGACCATCTTATCTGCCACACGATAGGCCCGTCAGAGCCAGTCACCATGTGTGCGTTGATGAACTGATACCCTGTCCCGGAAAGCTGGCACGTCAGGCTGGGACAGAGGGCTCTCGGAATGACTCTTCCACAAACTTGCTGATCACGTAAGATATACTTGAATGATCCATTTTCTCACCAGTGTCTAATTTGAGGTAACATTGACTGCGCTATAAAACCAGAGTGGCATGGACATATTTGCAACATTATATACATGTTTGTTTTCCAAAAAGTGCAATTTAGGAATATTTAAGTCGACTTTAGAAGATTGTGGATTATCTTCAACCCCCAAAACAAAAGACTGCTCTGACACTGAGAGTAGACACTGAGATATGTGCAGACATTTACACATTGTCTTTCTAATATTCTTTATGTTTAAACTTTGATTAGAAAAGGTCATTGTGACATAAGCACTCCATAATCTTAAAGATTCTAGTCATACTTTTCCTATGTTTTTGTGATTGACTATTACTTTATATTAGCTTTAGACAATATCAACAAACAACTCACAGTGGTACAATTCAGGAAGAAAAATCTGCCACTATACCCCCAGTGAAATAAACAAAACGGGTCATAATGATATTTCTGTCTCACATTTAAACAGGACTTAAACCCAGAGACAACCAGTGCTTTTTGAATTAGGGAAGATTATATGTAGGTCCACACCAAGTACTTAGGATCAATTTATATGTCAACTTTCTGTGTCTTCTTCTGTGTTCATCTGTGTTGTTTTGTATATTACAGTATTAATAATAATTGTCTGGAGCTATCTGTTCTTTACTCAGACTAATCCTGGTCTAGAGTAGATCTCCCTTGAGGCAGGAGGCTACGGTCCATCCGGACCAGAACCTCCCGCCACAAACAGAACAGTTTCTTTCCCTCTGCCGTTGGACTCATGATCACTTCTTAAAACACCTGTCACTTTAACTAATTTAATTAATCACTCAATGCACTGACGGTGTAATCCCTCATTAGTCCAGGAGTGTGCCATTGTAGAAAAATATTCAGTTGTAGTCATCTGGACTCGTTTCAACTCTCATCCGAGAGTCATTCTCAATCTGAGAATCAAGACCGGGAACTCAGATATTTATCCTACTCTGATTAGGCCCTGCCCACCGGGCGGGACCTTCTGATAAGGGGTGTTTTTGGTTTCACCAGAAACTAACCCTCTTTGTTTTACTATCAAACTATTAACCTCTTTGTTTACTATCAGCCCTTTAATGGGCTATCAGCCTCCTATTGTAGCCTGGCTCACTCTCTCTCCTCCCTGTGTAACTGATTAGCATCTACCTCTCCAGGGATTTGAAACGTAACACTAAAATTTGACATTGGGCCTTCTCTAAAGTTAATTCAGGACTACTCAGATCCTAAATACTAGAGCTATAACCCTTTGCTATTTACTACGTCCGTCCCTATACATTAAATGTGCTGTCCACACTTTAGTCCTCCTGAAATGTTCACATCAAGTCACACCAGTCAGGCTTTACTTTTCTGTGCCTGCATTACATGTGTGCTTTTTATAGAGCAGCGTTTTCAGATGAACCGTGAAGGCGGAGATGCCGTAAAGTCATGCAAAAACAAAACATTTTTAAAACTTTTTTTTAAATCATGCACAAAATAGGCCGAGTGCCAGACCATATTGCTTCGTGGAATGTGTCCGGTGTTTAATATACACCAAGAACAAGGATCAGTTCGGTTATCACTCGGCTACATCTTTTCCTGTTGTGTGCGTTTTTTCCTGTTCTGTAAAGCACTTTGAATGACTCTGTGTATGAATTTGACTCTACTACTAAACTTGCCTCGCCTGTGGATGTCCATTCTAGCTTTAAATCACTCAAAGGCACGAACATGTGAGACGAGACGGATGTAAACGTCATTGTCCCTCTGGGGAAATCCTAAACCCTGTTCTTTTGACACACGCTTAAAAACCTTTCTGTGGGACAGCTCCTGGGAGCCCATCACCTCACCTGAGCCCAGATCTGCCTCACAATACTTGGGCTGATGGTGGAAATTGGAGATGGCAAAAGAAATCGCGTCATACGCAGGGGAAACATGCAAACCTCAAACAGGAAGTCACAGAATTGGACAGGACTTTCATGCTGTGGGTGGTTTACTGTCATGCAACCAACTGTGTTCTCATTTGCACTGCCTACGCAATAACGCAAGACGAGTTTAATGCCGTACTGTGGAACACTCCTGGCAAAGCGATACATCTCCAATTTGAGAAGAAGCTGCCGGACCCCTCACCCAAAACGTTAGATACGTGCACTATTAAGACGAATCAATTCATCATCAATCGAGCTTAAACTTCACAAATGAATCGTTTTAAAAGCTAAAACATGAAAAATGGGATAAGTAAAGCAGTTTGAACTCCTATAACTGCTGTACAGCTCCTTATTTTCATGTTTTAACTTTGATTCAAACATAAAACCCAGCATTTTCTGAAGCAGAGATAACTAATTTGAATGCAATCTGATTCAAAAATGTGAAATATTTCTTCACATTAATATAACTTTTTCTCAGTCAGAAAGCTTGATGTGACGAAGCTGTTTGAGCGTTGATCATCTTGTAGACAGTAATTGAAGATAAAGCTAAATTAAAGCTACAATTTACACACCTCTAAAAAGCTTTCACTCTCCTTTGGACTGTGCAACCAGAATACTTATGGGACATATTTTTAAACGTTTTTGCATATAATCACACGTCCAATCACAAGAAACAGTTCATTTGATTTCTGACTTCAAAGCTTTAGTCTCCCACGTTTGAACAGCTTTTCCAAACAAGCCCATCGCCGTGTGCATCGCGCTCACTCATTTGTGACCTGGAACAGAATGTATGACTTCAAACAAGTCCGCCTTGTCCGCCGCGCCTAGACCGGAACATTTGTGTGAGGTTATAGCACCTTTGATCGCACATGACCCCTCTCCAAACATAGTGTACATTGTTGACATTCTCAGCGCATGTGTACGCGCCGGGTGTGTGCAAAAGTTGAGGTAGATTAACCGATTAAATTCACAGCACACAGCGGTTTTATTCTTAGAAAGAGTTGAAGTGACAAGTGTGTGTGTGTGTGTGTGTGTGTGTGTGTGTGTGTGTGTGTGTGTGTGTGTGTGTGTGTGTGTGTGTGTGTGTGTGTGTGTGTGTGGGAATGTGGTATTTAATGAGCTGGATGTATATGGCTGAGTGCTGCTCTCAAATTGGAGAGTGCTTTGGTAATTGCTTCAGAAAGCACGCACCCCTCTACGCCATATCTCTTTTCCTGCAGGTGTCAAGCTAATTTACACGCGCTTCATGGAACTTGCTCTGACTTCGCCGCACGTTAAGAGCTGGATGGAAGAAAAGTCAAGCATGAAGTAGCGGTTGATCGTATAAAATGGTTTGAAGTTACAGTGCGATCATATAAATTTGTCCTAGTAATCACTAAAATATCTGCAAAATATGTTCTTATGTGTTTAGTTAGTGCGATTTCAAAATGCTTGTAGAGAGTAATGTTTTCCTCCTCGTCGACAATGCGCTTGGAAACCCTTGGAAATGTGTGATTGTGTCCAAAATATGATATGAAGACACAGTTGCAGATCTCTTTTAAGATAAAGCCAAATAAACTGTTCATAATGAGACATAGAGACATTTTCTCATCGTATGTTTGTTCTTAGTGGTGCATTTAATCCACTGTACGTCAGATAAGTAAGATTGAAGTCTACTTTTTATGTATCTTTATACTTGATAGCACACAGTATTTTTATTTTCTCACGTTGTTTAATTTAAACTTATATTATAAGCTTTTATTCGCCCAATACATTGAGATCGCCATCCTTCTTTCAAGGGAAGTAAAAATGCAGTACATGTCAGAAAAGCATTAACACATTTGAATAAAAGCACAATGTTCATACCACGTTTTTTTTCTTATCTTTCTTTTCTTCTTAATAGAGCCAAAAAAATAAATAAAAAACTTAAAAGAAACCGTTCTTGAACGTTGCCAAAACACTTTCACGTGTTCACACTCCGCTCTGATGACGGCTGTTCATGCGGAAGACCCGAGGCGCAGAGTTTGACCCGCGCCGCAGTGAACAGACCCCATTTCACAGTGATTTAAATCTCTTTGAATCGACTGGTACATTGGTATGACTCACCCTACACTGCGCTGCCCGGTTGCCATGTCGACGCAAATGCACTGGAGCCCGGGGACGAGGAAAGCCATGCCCCGGCCGCAGACAGCACTCAACATAACATTACCGACCTCCGGGTTGGATCGGCCGCCGTGATACTTTCACCTAGCAAAGCTTTAAAAATGTCAAGCACAAAGATTAGTACTTTCAAACGCGGTGCTTTGAAGCTCATTTAAATAGCAAAGTATTTCACATATTCAACTGCAAGAACCCACTTTATATTGGTCTTTCTGCCACACTTTCTGCTGCTCTTATGATATAGACAGCTGACAGTAAACCCCTGAAAGTAGAAACGTTTTGTCAAAGAGCTCACATTTTTAAGATACATTGACTTCAGCTGATTTTCGTCCATCTCCACATTGCAGGAGATGTCAGGTGTAGAAGTCAGGCTCCTTTTGAGTTATTTTCTTGATTTGTGCAAGCGTTCATGTGCATTTGTCAACTCGGAAAATCAGGGTTCAGTTTGTTCTCCAAATTCACAAGTCGAAAATTACCCGAAAATGCCCAAGCAAAAAAAAGAAAAAGTACTGGTAATAGGACTTGTATATAGACTTGCCTGGACTTTCAACTTCATCCCTGAGTCTCATTTTTAGTTAGATTCAGCTAACCTTCAGCTTTTACAGTAATGAGCTTTACTCATTCATATATTTAACAAAGAAACAAGCAGAACAAGAGTAAATCAGACACCAGAAAACAAAACTACAGAGTCTCATCTTCACACAGCTATTTGTTTGAACTTTAAAGGGTTCACGAACAGTTTCAGTTTGAATTGGGGCTCATATTAGTCAGGCGTTTTAGGAAAATCAGGCCCCCAGCATAACTAAACTAAACTATCAGTTGTACAACAGTCCTTATCATCTGAAGTGCTTGAGGTGGTTTGAGGCTTTTTGTGAATGCTTGGTTCCCATTAAAACAGTCTTTTGTGTTGTCCTTTGCCATTCTAAAGCCTTGCAACAGGCATTTCTGTGGACGTCAGAGCACATCTGACAAAGCAGTACAAGTAGGACGTCGGTTCAGAAAGGCCATGCTGTTTTGTTGGGATGAAAAGAGATTGCTCGTGTAGGAGGAAAGGGAAGAATGAAAAACATGTTAATAGTTCATATTTTAACCAACCCTTTTCATTAAAATTTAGGGTGTGAGATTGCTTTTAATATTTTTTTTTTAATCTGACTGTGATTGTCTAGCCAGATGGAGCCGTTTTCCTCTTTTAGGATCATTTTAATGTCCGGATTGGCTTTGTATTGGTTTCAAATTCCAGTTCATACGTATGTCGGGTATTGCATTACGGATGAGGGGGACTTGAGTTTGGAGTTGAGTAAGATAGAATAGACCAGAAGATTCAGACACGACTCACTGGGAGGTGGGAGAACAGAAATAATAAGCTGTCAGGGTATTTGAGTTTTAGTGGCTGGTGCCATAATATATTGTACATAAGGCTACCCCAAATAAATTGTCTATTTGCAGTAACCCGAGTCAACATTTTTCAAGTGGGTCGGAAGGTAGGCAAATTGTTCTTTTTTTTTACTTTGAAGGCAAAAAAAAAGATCCAAATGTTGCCATTTTTTGACTTGGAGTGACCGCCAGGGGTCAGGCTTCAACAGTCCAGGGGTCAGGCTTCAACAGTCCAGGGTCAGGCTTCAACAGTCCAGGGGTCAGGCTTCAACAGTCCAGAGGTCAGGCTTCAACAGTCCAGGGGTCAGGCTTCAACAGTCCAGGGGTCAGGCTTCAACAGTCCAGAGGTCAGGCTTCAACAGTCCAGAGGTCAGGCTTCAACAGTCCAGGGGTCAGGCTTCAACAGTCCAGAGATCAGGCTTCAACAGTCCAGAGGTCAGGCTTCAACAGTCCAGAGGTCAGGCTTCAACAGTCCAGAGGTCAGGCTTCAACAGTCCAGGGGTCAGGCTTCAACAGTCCAGAGGTCAGGCTTCAACAGTCCAGGGGTCAGGCTTCAACAGTCCAGGGGTCAGGCTTCAACAGTCCTGGGGTCAGGCTACAACAGTCCAAGGGTCAGGCTTCAACAGTCCAGGGGTCAAGCTTCAACAGTCCAGAGGTCAGGCTTCAACAGTCCAGGGGTCAGGCTTCAACAGTCCAGAGGTCAGGCTTCAACAGTCCAGGGGTCAGGCTTCAACAGTCCAGGGGTCAGGCTTCAACAGTCCAGGGGTCAGGCTTCAACAGTCCAGAGGTCAGGCTTCAACAGTCCCGAGGTCAGGCTTCAACAGTCCAGAGGTCAGGCTTCAACAGTCCAGGGGTCAGGCTTCAACAGTCCAGAGATCAGGCTTCAACAGTCCAGAGGTCAGGCTTCAACAGTCCAGAGGTCAGGCTTCAACAGTCCAGGGGTCAGGCTTCAACAGTCCAGGGGTCAGGCTTCAACAGTCCAGGGGTCAGGCTACAACAGTCCAGGGGTCAGGCTTCAACAGTCCAGGGGTCAGGCTTCAACAGTCCAGGGGTCAAGCTTCAACAGTCCAGAGGTCAGGCTTCAACAGTCCAGGGGTCAGGCTTCAACAGTCCAGAGGTCAGGCTTCAACAGTCCAGGGGTCAGGCTTCAACAGTCCAGGGGTCGGGCTTCAACAGTCCAGGGGTCAGGCTTCAACAGTCCAGGGGTCAGGCTACAACAGTCCAGGGGTCAGGCTTCAACAGTCCAGGGGTCAGGCTTCAACAGTCCAGGGGTCAGGCTTCAACAGTCCAGGGGTCAGGCTTCAACAGTCCAGGGGTCAAGCTTCAACAGTCAATGACGGAAAACGTCTCGATCAACCCGATCAGGAGACTAAATGTCCCGATTTTAAGATATTTCAATCAACCTTTTGTACGCCGTTATCCTTTATTTTGGTAGCGAAGGCGAGCGGGGGGAACATGCGGGGGACACGGGCGCCGCCATGTTTGTTGTGATGACGCTGCTGGAAATGTTTCAATCCCAGAATGCATTGCGCAAGTCAAATTTCACACTGTGATAGAGCATGACATGTACTACGGACACTTCAGTGGCGCCGACAGAGGCAAACCAACTTGTAAAAGGCAATTTAACAACACTCTTGCGCGTTCTGTTTTGTTACAGACACATGTGGAGGACTGAATAAGAAGACGCACATGCGTTGCGCAGTGCGTTATAAGTCCTTTGGGATAAAAGACAGGTTTACCAACGTGATAAAAATATTCGACACAGCGGTTTGAGAAAGACCGGTCAGTGAATCGGCAAAATAATTGAAAAATAAAAGATTTTAACATTTTTTCAACAAAACGCTGATATTTTTTTTCAGTCGGCTAGTTTCACACCGGGTCGGTCGGGTTACGGCAAACATACCAATTATTTTGCTCAGCCTAATGAATAAAACAACATATACCCAACACATTTACAATCTACAAAATTAGATATTGAGCGGCACTAATAGAATAACAGAATAAACCACACGGGTAGGAAAATACATTTGTAAACTGTATCTGATTTTTTTTTAAATCATTTTACCCAGAACAGGGGCATTTATCGATACAAAAAAAAAAAAAAAAAAAAAAAAAACACACACAAGGTAATTCGCTTGGTCCATTTGAAACTACAGTAAATGTGCAGCCTGGATAGAAGCACCTCACTAAATGTATTGCTCAGTGGGGTATGAGCAAAAGCAGGCAACCCACAAAGTCTTTCATTTGTTTTGTTGCAAACAGCATATGTCGTGCGGTTTGTAATATCTATCGTATTGATATTAATAGCAGGAACGAGCAGAGGCACTGCTGCTGCGGCTCTGCTATTATTGCCTTGTCTCTTTTCATCAAGTTGTTAGTGCCAAATGTACAGGCCGCTAAATGATTATGCTGAGAAACAAATTGCACTCACTATTAAGGTATGTGTACATGTTATGACTGCGTTCGTGCCATGTTGTTTTTGCTGAAAAAAGATGTTCTTAATGCTCTATGTGTATTTGTTCTGAACTAATTCTGCCCTTTTGAACAACCACAAGTCTTTACAGTGACTACACAATCTGCGAGATCCCCTTCCTGTCTTATCCAGCGTTTCCACCATTTTATCTCACACTTCCTCACAAGCATCATGAGCAAAGCTGTATCTGAAATTCACCCAAAATCCAATAACAATAAGTTCAATACCAAGAAATACACAACCTCTAACGATGATGATTTCCTCTATGACTCTGAAATAGCTGTCCAAACATGTAGAAATATACGACTACAACAACTAACTGGTGTGTGTGTGTGTGTGTGTGTGTGTGGGGGGGCTCTTTTTAACGACACTTCTGCTCTTTTGTCTCACATGGAAAGTTTTAATTGGATTGGACACTAAGCGAAAAACAACAACTGAAAAATGAAGTGATACTAAAACGCTGTATCCATTTCCTTTCTCGCACAAAATAGTAAAACATATCTATTTTTTCCCAGTGCAGATACACTGTAAAAGTTGCATCTATAGAGTGTGTTATTCGCTCCACGAAACAGGAAGTGCACTGTTTGCATGCAGGTTATTGTTCTTACCTTTGTGGTGACGGCAAAACTCGTTCTGAAAGATGTGAAAAGTGGTTAAAAAAGAATTGCGGTGAATAATTAGGCTGCTAGGAATGCATTTGGTAAGTGACGTTTTTAAGAATTTAAAATCAGTTTTTTCGCCTTTGACTTTTATGACTTACAACAACAACAACAACAACAACAACAAAACAGGGTTGTATAAAATAAGAAAAATATGTGGCCCATTACTGGATGGCTAAGGGATTGAGTTTTGCTGCCAACATGTAGGTCAATATGTCTTCCACGCCATCATGTCACAGCGCCAAGTGTCTCTCCCCGCTCTTCACCCCGTTTCAAGCTATATATCTTTCCTATACAGCCAAGTACATTATACCGTATTTTCGAGCACCCTTTTCCATAGTTTGGCCGGGGTGCGACTTATATGTGATATTATTCGTTATTTTCACACTGGCAACTGCATTTCATGTGACAACCGCAAGTAAGTAAATGTTATTTGTATAGCATCTTTCACAGACAGAAGTCACAAAGTGCTTCACAAAAGCACAGAATAAAACAATAAAAACACAAAAAACTTACAGTGACCAATACATATACAACAATATACAGTCAAATCAGTCGCTAAAGCAAAAGCAATTAAAAGGCTCGACTAAATAAAAAGGTTTTGAGCTGACGCTTAAAAGCAACAACAGAGTCCAGTGACTGCAGGGAGAGCGGAAGATCATTCCAGAGTCTGGGCGAACCAGCCTGGAAGGATCGGTCTCCTCTGGTGCCAAAACGAGTGCGTGGAATCAAAAGCAGTTTCTGATCCAAAGACCTCAGTGAGCGAGGGGAAGTGTAAGGTGTGATCAGATCAAGGATGTACAAAGGGACCTGACCATGCAAAGCTCTAAAAGTCTGGACAAGAATTTTAAACTGCATGTGGTAGGAGACCGGCAGCCAGTGAAGGGCTTTAAGAATGGGTGAAATGTGGGCCCTTCTATTTGTGCGGGTCAAGATCCTCGCTGCAGAGTTCTGGACCAGCTGCAGACGAGAGAGCTCCTTCTTGTTTAGACATGAAAACAAACTGTTAGTCTTAACGAGTTTGAAGAGTTGTTTAGAAGTGACAAAGAGGAAGAAGAATTCAATGGATTTAGTGATTTGGGGGGGTCATGGAATTCACTGAGGACTCGAACTCCATGAGCATAATTTGCATCACTTTGAAAGCCATAAGTTGATAGATTGCATGATACAGAGCACAGCTGTTTAGCAATATCTGATTTAGTGCAAATAGCCCCTCAACTCAACTTAGCTCAGCTGCAGTTTGCATACCAGATAACTGTTCTTTATGCTATAGTTATCTGAATAACTGTTTATATGTTATGTTAACATACCAGACACTTACCACAGTTCTGTCTGTGTGTCATGTAGCTGAAGGTGTTAGCGTTAGCATACGTACACCTATTACCATGTTCTCTAATCTATTATTATTTAAAATTGCTTTTCAAGATGAAATGTCTGTTCTTGGTCTTGGATTATATCAAATGAAATTCCCCCCAAAATTCAACGATTTATAGTCCGGATAATACGCTACTTGTATACCATCTCTCTGAGTATACAGATCTTCTTTAGTGGATAATGTAATGTTGTCCTTGCTCTATCCAAAGTTTTTGAAGCCAACCTCTCTTTTGGCAAGTGATTATCCGGATAATCACAAGACGGTGCCCAGCCGCATGGCCAAAACAGCGGGGCAGCCAAATGCTCTCCGCGACCCGAACCAATTAAAGGGGCTGACCGTTAAAACACAACCCCTAAACCTGATTTCTGAAAACATCTGTGCAGATTTAATCAAACCGCAAATGGTGATATTGATTTGAGTGCATGTCCCCGAGCTCTAAATAACAGATTAAGATACAAGCGCCGCTGTCGTTTTCCTTCACTTCACTTCAGACGTGAACTGCGGGCCACAGTTTAGAGGTCCTGTCTGAAGCCAAGACTCTCCAATGAATAATGCAGCTTTATCATTCAAAGATGTATTAGCGCTGCCTCTAATATTAGCGTGTGCCGCGGAACAGGGCTGCTATAATTAACACATCTGAATGCTCGGCTTCTTCACCTCATCTCTGACGTGTTGTTTACGAAATACGAATCAAAAGGCTTAATAGACTGCCATGCACCTGCTCTCACCTGCATATAAATGAGAAGATTTAGCAAAAAGTTTAGCGGCAAAAGCAACAAAAAAAGGGGCTAAAAGGGACAGAAACCAAATTGGCCTGGTATATTTATTTCCAAGTGATCTAGGTCAACTTGAAGCCAATATCCAAATAAAACTCTTGCCTATAAATATGATTCAGAGGCGATAGCTTTTTTGGCCATGCGCTGAAAGCTACTGAACCACTTTAGTTGTGTTTATTCAACAGCGCTCGCTCCATGTATTACACTTAATGACCAATGAAGTCGCTTGTCTCCTTCTTTTTGTTTTGTTTCTGAAGCACAAAGCACGTGATGTCCCCTTCCACCACAACAGAGGGTTGTTAAAGCAGCGGGAAGAAACTGACGGAAAGGGAAGAACAAAGAAACACACGATATCGATGTTATTACCGGTAACATTTTAGGGACATTATGTTGAGAACGTCATGTGAGTGTTGAGATCAAACGACCCCTGTGAACAATAAATAATTGCAATGGTGGTGATTTTAACTGCAAACTACCAAAAAAAGCAGAAACCTGAGAGAGAACCGCAGTGAAGGAGGAGAGAGCCTGCTCCCGTGGACAGACAGGCTACAGATGGTTCAGGATCTGCAGATCGACTGTGGAGCCAGAACCTGGAGGAAGGAGCGTGGCTCGTTCATCCAGAGGTCATCCAGGCAGCTGAGGAGCAGCGTCAGCAGTTCCTGAAACAGAACTGCTACTCGAGGGGAAGAAGGAGAAAAAAAGATGTGAAAAGCATGTGAATGTTCTTGCCTGGGATCCAGAATACACACTACATCAATTCTGTACGAAGAGTGGGTCGCCCCTCGAGCCAACCTCAAACAGAAGTGTGAAATCAGGTGTGGAACAGAGGGGTTAATAGTTCAAGATTCAGAACAAAGCAAACTTCTCTCCCTTCAGATTAACAGCCTCGCTTATTGATTCTGCAGAAATCCGCAAACGTTCTGTTTGTTTTGCATGTCCCTGATTGGCTGATTCACCTGTCAATCATGCCCATCAGTTGCCCAATTAGGCTTTAGCTCTTGTCGGGTCCTAAATATCTAAGAAAACAAGACAATGAAATGGTCGTAGTAAAAGAGTTTATTTCCCTGACCATTACAGCTAATACAAAATGTGAAGCGTTAACCTGTCCCTAACACACGTGCTGACCAGCAGGAGCTCTGCCTGGCATCTTTCCCTCACGCTCTTAACAGACACAGGAAAAATGAATATTAATGAAGGTTGAAATCTGGCCGCTCCTCCGTAGACCTCCTCTTCTTATTGATCAGCCCAGTTTTCCTAATACATGGTCTTGTGAGAAAGGAACAGTCTAGACTTGAGGAAAGAATGTTATTCTACCGAGACTTGGAGACACAGACTGCATGGTACATACAAACACAGCATACATACATCTTTAAGAGTTAATCCTCCATGACAGGTGCACCAGGGAGTGTAAGACATGACAATGAACAGACAAGGAACACACAAAGAAGCAAGCAAGAGGAATATATATATTTGCAGTGTGCGGGTGAAGTTGTATCAATATTAAAGGTATATTAATGCATTATAATAGTATGAGTTTATTAATGACAACACTCTCAAATGGGAATCGGAAAAACACAACGAATGCAAACTCTACTGTCTGTCAATCCATTATGCCATCAGCAGCTTTACCCCTCCTTATACTTAGCAGAATAAATCCAAAAAATCCTTTGTTCATGGCCTTTTACCACTTTTAATTTGAGTAAATCAGAGTGTCAGCTCCATGAACAGTCAAGACATTAGTTTATTCTCCAAAGGGTTCAGAAAGAGTTTCAGGGTCATTTTAGTCATGCGTTCAAGGTAAAATTAGTCCTAATAATGATGTTATTGTCACATACAACCATTTTACCTCAATGCTCATTCTAGCCGGGTCATGGTATAAACAAACAACCTTTATGTTACATACACTGAACAACATTGCACTTACACAGTTATTTCAGATGTATTTTCCGGCATCAATAACACTTTGTCTGCGTCTGTCTGTTGGTTCTCCATGGAGCCTCCTGTCTTCCTCTTTGCATTCAATGACCAGTCTCTGTGTGGGTGAGCGGGTTTGATGCAATTAACTGTTTAGTGCACGGTGTACCCTGCCTCTGCCTCCAGCTCAAAATCAAGAAAAAGATCATTCATAAATATTCAGGTTCATTTAATTATCATATTTGCTCATGCATGCACAAACTCTAACTTTCCGTTTCCGGATCACCATATGGTCTCAAACATGGAGTCACAACAAGTCTAGCTGTTGCACCATCTTTTGTCGTAAAATATCTTTGTCGCTGTCATTGATTGATATTCTTATCATTTAAATCTGCACAACTTGGACTGTGGCATGTGGTGTAGATTGGATCAAGATTAAAATAAAAAAACAAATCAACCAAAGTCGGTGGGATTGACAGATTCAGTCATCTGAAAAAAGCAGGCCAAATAAACCCTGACTCTTCTGCTCTGATAAAAGGGTCCAAAAAAGAACAAAGACAGATGGAAACAGGAATTTTAAAGGCTCAATATATATGTCGCTTTTGCAAAGATGAATACATTCCTGTTTTGCTGTCAATCAAACTTTCAAAACTGTTCTCAACATTTTGGATTTACAAATAAACGTTGTTGGAGCTGTGCAAACTATAACTCAAAAACTCAAACTCGGCTTGACATGTAGGAGTTTGTACAGTCTTGACTCTTGGCACGGATCAGGAAATAGTGTGAGGGACTTGGCCTGTGCTGCAGCTGATCTGAGCTCGGGTAAAAGAATCACTAATAATGCAGTACTTTTACCTTGTAATTGTACTGCAGTATTTGTAAGTTACTTTACAATTACTGTTACAAATACTGGAAGAAGTGTAATTACCAAAATAAGATAAGATAAGATAAGATAAGATATTCCTTTATTGTCCCACATGGCATTTATTCTATGGATCTTCTGTGGAAATGGCTCTTTTCCTCAGCTCGAGGCAACAAGGCTGACACACTGTTATTTGTATATATTATTATATCATTTTTATTTTGCTGTGTGACTCACAGACTCAAACTGATCCATTCAAACGGGCTGAGCTTCCGAGTTTCAATTGGGTGAAAAGACAGTACTGTTCTGTCAAGTGTCATTATTTTATGCTCCTGAAATGAGGACGTAAACACTTATTAGCAGCATCATTAAATTTGAAAAAATGACATAAACCTGCTTTGCAAAAAAAGCTATTGATTACATTTAGTTTGAACTTAAAACATACAGTAAAGCTTTATTGTTTCATCACTAACATTTCAAACTCAGTGTTGATACTAAGGAAAAAGCTCAGTGTACACATTAGATACCAAAGATAGAAGATAGACTCTTTTCTTAGACAATATAATATAATTCGTAGTTATTGTTATTACCATACTGTCATACTTCTGTGATTTATTTGTATTTTGAAGGCCTATTTGGATACTTTTGACAACTCAAAAGTATCACATTACTTGGCTCTATCAAATCAACCGATAAAAATGGTCCGTTGTTACAATTATGGACAGTTTTGTCATTTTGTTCTTGTTTAAATTCAACAAAATTGAACGTTTGACTCAGATTGCGTTTAAACCTTTGCGCCGGTCTGAAGCTGTGAATCAAAGTGAAACATAAAAATCGGAGGTTGGGGCTCGGAGTGCATTCCCCTGGCTCCACAACACTCACAGCTCTCCACACATCATCCTGTCTTTGATAAAACACAGGCAAACTGACAGAAATAGTCCACTAATTACACATCAGCCAAGTCAACCTGGGCCAATTTGTCAGTTAGTTTAACAAAGCTCATTTTTCAGCATCACACTTTTACCATACTCTTGACCCCTCGAGTTATAACGTCGAGCTGTTTTTGTTTTTAATTATTCTGGCGTATAAAAGTCCAAAGAACTGTCCAGACACGAGACGTCAGAAGAGCCAGAGGATTTTCTGCAGAGTTCTATGTCTGGATAAATGGAAAGAGTGGGATAATTGAGGTAGGTAATTGACCATTGAAAAGACAAAGAAAATGATGTGCAAAACAGGTTAAATAACACACATTCGACCTGTTTTGCATACAGCTTTGGACCAGATGCCCTCCCCAACACAACTGTAACACAGAGTTGCCAAGTCTGTGTCTTTATTTACCTTTTTCGCCCACTTTTTCGCGACACTTTTGTTGTTTTGGCACTTCCGGTTGAGAGGTAATTAGGCTCACTAATCGGAGAACGAAGGAAAAGTCTCGACGATTCCCCGGCGGTCTCAAAACGCCACCGTAGTTGAGTCTAGAACATAATTTGCTATTGAGATCGGCCGCCCTGCGTAAAATAACACAACCGTAAAGAGGATTGCAGCGGATGACGGCGCCCAAGGAAACTTCCAGAATAAAGTGATTAGCGACTTTAAGCTTCTATTTTTTAGTCGCTTGTACATCTTGAGTCATGGGTTACGTCTTTTAGCCTTTCTCCTTATAAAAGAAGTGTTTTTTAATATTTTTTACAGGCCTGTTTCTCGTAAATGGACCCAACAATGACTGAAATACAGGTCATTTGTATATTAAATAAGCTGTTAAAAATAATGTACACATCTCATAGCGACAAACTATTATTTCTGAGGGTTCCATCTTTCAGAGAGACGTGCATTACATGTTAAAAATTGGTTGGGCATTTATGAAAAATGCATAGAACATAGAATTTGTATGTGTGAATGTAACACAACACGAAAAAGAAGACGAAGAAAATCTTTAATCCATCGAATGACCACTACAGTGTTTCGCAAAATCACACAATCATTTTCGGTGGGGATTAATATAAAGATGTTAATTTAAGATTAGATTGGCAAATGACTATTGGACTGCACCGTTATTAATTCGCAAAAACAACATGTCATGCATCAGACGTAGCGCGCCTGAGGTTAGCCGTTTTGCCTATTCATGCCAAGTTTGTGTCTGTCAGGGAAAGCAACACTTGTTAATTTAATAGAAAAACAAATTGCATCTCCCACAGTTCTTTGGACAGAAGTCAAACGTTGCTATACGAGTGCCTCCAGATGGAATGATCATTAAGCCTCAAACTTCAAATGCACTGCTGCTGTTCCTCACCGACATCAAGTTTGGGAATTTTCCACACAATACGGTGAGTCATTCGAGAAAAAAAATGTGAACAACCAAAGCAAATGTTTTTGTAATGCTAAAATGTTAAAATATGAATGCGTGGATTCTGTATTTAAAGGTGCAGTATGTGATTTTTCTTTTAAATCGGGAGGGATTCGAACTAAGGTGTCATGCGGCTTTGTTTTATGGTGTTGCCTTCTGCTTAAAAAATGTCTCTTCCTTGATTCATTGGAGCATAAATTCTTACTTTCTGAGTAAATTTGAGTAACATTTTTGGCTACTTTACCTACTTTTTGACTATTTTTGGCTACTCTGCTATTCAAACAGTCTGTTCTAAAACGTCTCTGTAAACAGCACCAATAATTCCTATTTTATTAGAGGTTTTAGTTGCGCTAAATCATCTGACAATCAATCATATTCCAACACATTTATCGTCTCCACTTTTTATCATAGCAGACAAAGGGCTTTCAGGCATTGGATCTTGCAGTAAATGTTTCTTTAGATCGCCCGGCAGATAAGAACATAATGTCTCTCCTTTCTCTGACATTAACTCCCACTGTAATGTCGGCAAAGCGCCAGACGCCCCGTGGAGAGTCGGACATCTGCCCCTGCTCGGAGCGGGACGAGAAACCAGGAAGGAACGCAGTCATTACAACACCAAAAAGGAACATTTAACTAACAAAGGGCTCAACCTCGTGTGTCTTTTGGCACCTGGTTTTACGCTTGACCGAGCCAAAGGTGGAACTTGAATCCGTTCGTTTCAATTTGAGGGCTAAAAATAACAGGTCTGACTGTAAGTAATTATGAGTGGAAGCCCATTGCCCACACACAAACAAACGTGACTCAGCCCACGGACCCTGCTGCACTCAATGTTCTTTAATGTACCACCCACACGCTTTGACATGTTGAGCAACATTCATACCAAAAAAACATACACATTTTCGTGTCATATGGGAAAGTGACACATGTTAAACCTCAAAGAGTGATTCTCAAAGTGTGGAGCAGAGGAAGTTCTGTCAACTGGGGGAAGAAAAGGTTTAAAGATCGACTGCACTGATAAATATTGATTTTTCTTTTGTTATTTTGTCTCCAGTAGCAGCTCGGTTTAAACAGCAACCACCTTTTTTTTAAATTCTATAACAATGTGCAGACGTTATAACAATGTATCAAATGTTCCTTTCTTGACTGAGTTTCAAGCAGGGTTCTAAACATGAATGGACAGAAATATCACTTTGTGCTTTTTGTTCTGGAGATTGCATCTGTTTTTGAGGTCATTTTTATACTGAATGTTATAATAAAAACATCTCTCACCTCACCTCACCTAAATACATTTGGATGACTTAGTATTAAAAAAGAGACTCTGCAGTCCCCCCAGACCAGTTCACTCTTCTCAGCTTTATTGTCTGTTTCGTGTTTCACTGTCTGTATGTGTCACTATTATGTCTCGTGTAGTTGTGTTGTAGCAGTTTTTACACCAGCCCAAGACAAATTTCCTTCTGGGACAATAAAGTCAAGTCTGATTCTGATTCACCCGCTTCAAACCGCTTAAACACCCCCGTAAAGTTCACTTATGGTAGTGGAGATACTTTCGGACCGTCCCAATCCGCTCCAAAGCAAACCATGTTTATTACTGCCCTGGTTTATTTGGTTCCTGCAATCCTAAGGTAAAGATGAGAGAGGGAATGTGTTGCACTGTTAATACTATTGAATTGTTGTTTTGAGCATTGGCCAAATTAGAATATACAATATGTCAAACCTCAGAAAGCAGAGGTTTATTGCCATTGTCAATGAACAGAATTCATAAACATAAGAAATTGTTTTGGTGATTCTGTGCAACATAAAACAATGAACAATGATAAAACAATTTGTATTAAGTCAAAAAGAAAAGCAAATTAAATCTGCAATGGGATAAAAATAAAAATAGGCTATAAGATATAAGATCAAAATAAAAATAGGCTTACTATGTACACGTCATTTACAATTGAATTTACATATGTAGTGCAGAAAGTGAACAGTGCAGTGAGTGATTACATTATGGTTAAAGTGACAGTGTTTAAGAAGTGTTCTAATACCTCATGAAAAAGCTGCAAAAAATGTATAAATAAAATACAATACATTTAATTATGTATCTTATACTCATTTGTTACCAGCAAAGTCTAAGTCTATGTTTTATGAGAATTTTACTTCTGGAGACAAGAGTATGTACGGTATATTCACACTTGCTCACTTTAATTCAGCTGGAGACTTGTTTTAGTCTTGGTTTTGCCCTGGACTTATCCATGTTTAGTCCCGGGTTTAGACTTCGTTAGTCCTGATGTTGCTGTGGTATTTGTGTATTTGTATTTTAAGTCAGAGACGCACGCACACATCCAAGACGGATGAGTCCAAGAAGTCTAAAGGCAAGTTTAGTCTTGATCTACACTCAAGGAATCTGACCCAAAACATTACGTGTGGTGTAATTGTCAAAAAAAAAAAAAAAAGATAAAATCCTGCAGATCTACTTTCTTTCTCCAATTTTACTTCTGGAACCTTGACTCTTGTGCTTCACAAAACAATATTTAATTCACCACTCAACAGAACTGGACCCTTATTGTCACTCTTAAATAAAAATGGTGCACAACATTCTCTGAACCGTGCTTCCTCAATCACAGTCTTTATGTGCCCTTTAATATGAGACGTTCACGGAAAAACACAGTGGATTTCATTTCAACTATCAGTCCCATCTTGTACAGGAAAATCTTTACTTCCTCTTTATCTCAATGGACAATAGAGAACAGATGTCCTTTGTGCCATTTAAATATTTTCACATTGATTTTCATGAAACGGCTTCTTTTCTTATGTACAAAGGAGGCTTCATTTAGCATGTCATCACCACTTGGATCTTATCGATTTGGCCAAACATGGTCATTTCACTGCAGCGGCGAAAGAACAACTCCACGGGCTCATTGTTGATTTAGTGCAGAGGGGGAAAAAAGCACAATTGTGTAACCGTCCTCTTCCTTCTCCCTTTCTCTCGTTCCCCCCGTCTGTCGTCCTCTTCCTCTCTGCTGCGCCAGGCTCCCCATCACTGCCCTGTTACTCTGAGAAACCACGATAAACCACGCGGCACCGGCTTCTCGTCGCCTGGGAGCGGATGATACCGACTGTGGAGCAACTTCGGTTTTGAACTTGGTGAACTCAGAGTTTAAGTTCCTCGTTGTAATGCGTTCCCTGCGGTCCATTCAAGGCCGACTGATAAAACAGATTAGCTATTGAGTGAGGTTATCTAAAACATCAATAGGCCGACTCAAGATACTCATTTTTTACCGTATTTTCCGGACTATAAGTCGCACCGGAGTATAAGTCGCACCAGCCAAAAAAATGCATAATAGAGAAGAAAAGAAAAAATAAGTTGCACTGGAGTATGAAATGTGTTAAAATAATAAATAATATCACATATAAGTCACTCCAGAGTATAAGTATATATGTGTAAATGTAAGTATAAGTCGCACCCCGGCCAAAACTGTGAAAAAACTATGGTCCGGAAAATACGGTATTACTAAAACTACCCTCAAAAAAGCATCAATATGACATAAATTAATGCATATAAAGGACAAAATTTGACCATTCCTGAACCGTTTATAGAATGGTATTGATCTATATCAGCATACAGTAAAATCTACCATTATATTTGATAAATATGACATTATACTGCCTGAAAACATATCGCACTGAGCATTCATTGTATCAAAAAAAGAGTTTGAGATTTCAGTATCGCAAAACATGATGTGCTGATCCAATTCATGATCAATTCCAGACAGAAGCCTCTTTCTTAGCACAGAATACAGTGAGTACGGGGCCTCGTGACAGTCAGCCTGGACGTGAAACCGCAGAACAGGTTTTTCCAACGATCAGAACGTGGGATGGAGAAATAAGAAAGAATCGTCTATCTCCAGGCGTAAAATGACCTTTAAAAGTAAACGGTCTATAGAAGGTGCTGTGAAATGAGGAGAAGCCGCTCAGAACGGCACAGCTGAGGGCGAAAGTCTGTCTGTACAGTATGTGATGGCTCCGCTCGACCGATGCGAGGGGCAACACGTTTGAAAGAAATTCCTAAAACAAACCCTGACAGATTTTGTGAGGTGAAAATGATCTAAGTATGCGTTTGAAAAGAAACAAATAAGTACTTTGAGCGCAGCTGTCCAGACTGCTGCACTCACAAGAAAGGTGAAAATCTCTAAACTTGACATGTTGGCTTTTTGTTGGGTCTAAAGCTGGGTAAACTCGTGGAAATCTGCAAAAATGTGTGGTTTCGTTGTAGGTGATGATGATAAGTACAAACGAGGACAAAAACACGTGAGTCTAGGAGACATTTTAAACGACATAGAACATAAACATCAAAGTTAGCAATGTAAATGAACAAGATGATTGAGCTTCTAAATAATACAAATAAATAAATAGCATTAACAGATTTATACAGTTGTACTCATCCTGGACATATAAATGTGTCGAAAGATCCTAAATCAAGAGTTTTTCAAATTCATCCATCCATCCATCCATTTTCTGCTGCTTTATCCGGGGCCGGGTCGCGGGGGCAGCAGTCTGAGCAGGGACTCCAAGACTTCCTCTCCCTAGACACTTCCTCTAACTCCTCCGGGGGGATCCCGAGGCGTTCCCAGGCCAGCCGAGAGACATAGTCTCTCCAGCGTGTCCTGGGTCTTCCCCGGGGCCTCTTCCCAGTGGGACATGCCTGAAACACCTCCCGAGGGAGGCGCCCAGGAGGCATCCGGAACAGATGCTTTGCCTTTCGGCTCAGCTCCCTCTTCACCACAACGGTCCGATGCAGCGACTGCATCACTGCAGCCGCTGCACCGATCCGCCTGTCGATCTCACGCTCCATCCTTCCCTCACTCGTGAACAAGACCCCGAGATACTTGAACTCCTCCACTTGGGGCAAGGACTCCCCACCCACCTGGAGAGGGCAAGCCACCTTTTTTCGGTCGAGAACCATGGCCTCGGATTTGGAGGTGCTGATTCTCATCCCAGCCGCTTCACACTCGGCTGCAAACCGTCCCAGTGCATGTTGCAGGTCCGGGTTTGATGGAGCCATCAGGACAACATCGTCTGCAAACAGCAGAGATGAGATCCTGTGGTCCCCAAACCGTACACCCTCCGACCCCCGACTGCGCCTAGAAATTCTGTCCATAAAAATTATGAACAGAACCGGTGACAAAGGGCAGCCCTGGCGGAGTCCAACATGCACTGGGAACAGGTCTGACTTACTGCCGGCAATGCGAACACAGCTCCTGCTCCGGTCATACAGGGACCGGACAGCCCTGAGCAAAGGGCCCCGGACCCCGTACTCCCGAAGCACTCCCCAAAGGACACCCCGAGGGACACGGTCGAAAGCCTTCTCCAGATCCACAAAGCACATGTGGACTGGTTGAGCAAACTCCCATGAACCCTCGAGCACCCGATGGAGGGTATAGAGCTGGTCCAGTGTTCCACGACCGGGACGAAAACCACTCTGCTCCTCCTGAATCCGAGGTTCGAGGAGAGGATTTTATTTAAAATTCATTGTAGACTTAACTGCACAGTCCAGAGGTCATACTCTGACCTTTGAAACTCAAAAGAACACGCCCATCAGGGTTTATTTCCAGATGTAAAAAAGAAGCTAAAGATGTCACAATATCAAATGTTAGTGTTTCGATTATAGTGTGAAGAAGTATCACGGTTTTACGATTATTCACGATTATTATGGCACTTTGTCCCAACAACGGTGAAATTCTTTATTTTATTTTATTCTTTATTATTATTACCGTACTTTCTGAACTATAAATTGCACCTTTTTTCATAGTATTTATACTTATATACTTATACTCCGGAGCGACTTATATGTGATATTATTTGTTATTTTCACACTTGTAACTGCATTTCATACTCCAGTGTGACTTATATATGTTTTTTTCTTTTCTATTATGTATTTTTTGACTTGTGCGACTTATACTCAGGTGCGACTTATAGTCCGGAAAACGAATGTTATTGTCACATAAACATCCAGATAAAAGAGTGTATCTACGCATATTTAAATAATATAATTTTACGTATAGATTAAGTACATGTCGGTGTAATCCCTCATTCATCGTCAGTTGTTTCATCTGCACTCTAAAAACCTAAAAAAGTAGTCCAGATGACTACAACTGAATATTTTTCTACACGTATAGATTAAACATAAAATACTCATTGTTATTATTTTTGAGGTTAATCTGGACGTTCCATCCTGGCATCTTTAACTGAGCACACGCCTGAACACACTGAGCAGTTTACGACGCACCTTTGGACAGAGACACAAGAAGCTCTGATGTCCATTTAAACATTTACAGTAGGATTCTATTGTAGTCATTAACTGAATTGCTGAGTGTGTTTTATTCGTTCTAGTTTATACAAATGTTTTACTGGCCAATGCAGCACTTTTTTCTTAACCTTTTTCTTTTTTCCTTAGTATTTCAAAGTAAATCAGGTTCACAGTTGGAATACTTGAGATTGTCAGAACAGGAATTACAAGAAGGACAGCCAATAAAAGCATAAACGTGTGCGTCTGCTGCGATGGACCAGTGTCTAAGGCAGAGCACCAGAATTTATGACAATCTGCTGAATGTCCTGCCTGCTCCCACCCCCATTTCACACTACACTGCCCAATAATAAAGACTTAGAGCCCAAAAATCCTTTAAAATAAATATAAAATAATAATAATGTATTTCTCTTGCTGAAAATAAGAAAATATAACATAATTGTAAAGTCCCGCATTGCAATGTCCATATTTTGCATTTGACTCATTGACAGTATCCTGAGCTATGGATTTACATAGTCATCTAATGTGACTTTCTATTGTCAGAAGATATTTAGGCAATTAGACAAACTATTTAACTATTTAACTGTTTAATAAAAGCTGATTAGATTCAACAGGACGTTGGTTGAATCTCTCTGTCTGTGCACACATGACATCACTGCTGCTCTCTCTTGTTTTCATGCCTCTCACAGATGAGATCATTCCAGTCACTTCACTCCGGCTGTTTTAGACATCTGGGAGAAATTCCCTGCTTTTTGCCAGCGGTGAAACAGCTGCACAACATCAGCGCCTCACACTTATGCAAGGACATAAACCACAGTTAATCAAATTTGAATGCATGCAGGGAAAACTAGTATGTGTGGATTCAGATGGGTTTTTATGAAATTCTAATCACCCACAAGAACTTGAACTAAACATCGCCCGCTGTGTCCGCGGTGAAAACTATTCTTGAACTCTGGCGCTATCTGGTGGACAGAAGTATACATTACAGAGAGTATAAGTGACGTTATTCACGCTTCCGTTTATTGTATTCACTAGATATTTACTTATTGTTTAAACCACTTTGAAACTTGTTTGAGTATCAGGACTACTCACCTGATAAATGAGTGTTATATTCTCATATGTCAAGTTCCAGCCAGTCACACAATCCAAAAACAAATATAGAATCTATTTTAACTGATCAGACGCGTTTTGAGACCACCTCAAATTGGAGAAAATGGGGGACACGTTGTTGCATTTGAAGTGTGAAATGTGGAGGGACACATTCTGGAAATGTTAAGTCGTAACAGATGCCAACATGTTACAACCATGACAACCAAACCAGAGAACGGTGCGGCCAAAAGGTTTTGATTTATTTCCGAAAAAAAAAAAAAAAACTAAAGTATTGTAAATTTGTCAAATGTGGTGAATTGAAAATTGTTTATGTTTTCCCTGAGAGAATCGTTTTAATAATTTCCGTTTTAATATTTTGTATATCTTTGTAGGTTAACATAAACTTGGAAAAGTACCTACAACTTAAAAATTCCCAGCGCTTGAGGCCGCGCCCGCGTCTTTTCTCGTCCGGGCTCGCGCGTTACCGGGCACACGCTCTGGACCGCAGCCAGTTCTACCTGTCACTGCGTCACGACAGAGGCACATATTTGGCCCGCTGCGTCTTCACACACCTTCACATTGACCCATATCAGATTTACTTGCATAAACATGTCAGAACAAATATTAGCAAATCAAATGTGTCTTTTAAATACCCAGTGATTTGTCAGATTAAGACCATCAAACAGACCGTCCCGGGACCTGCCTCAGAAAGCTTAGCCCGCGGCGCTTCAAGGACACTGGCAAAACCCACAAATATTCCAGGTCTGGCAGGTAGAGCGGTGTCGTAGAAGTGCATTGGTCTAAGAAGAAGTCAGTAACACAAGTGGAAGTGAAAAACGACATAAACCTTTGGAAAGTGAAGTTCCTCTGGAGTTTTCCTCGCGCGGTGTCAGATGTATAAGAGGACTTCAGTCACTGTCATGTCATTTGATCTTCACTTCGTGGCAGAGGTAAAATGAGGCTTAAGATTGTTTTAATGACATGACAGATTATTTAACTACTATGCTGACGTCTTCATTGATCATTTAAGTATCTAATTAACCATGTGCAATACCTGTAATTAAGAGTGTTTTATTTTGTTTTTTATTCGGTTTTACTTACTTACTAATAGTATTACCTAGTCTTGTGCTAGCTATTTTCATTTTACTTTATTTTATTTTATTCTATTATCATAATTTTATCATTATCTTATTTTTTTATTTTTAGGAGACATTTGAGAAAAGGCTACATGTTCAGCATTGATAGCAAATTGGATAAATTAAATAGTAATTCATAAATAAATGTTGTAATGCTCTCAAACGTCAGTTCAAAAAGTTCATATTTTCATTATTGATTCTATTAATTGTGTTTTCTCACCTCAGATGAAGCTTTTCTATCTCATCTTGTGGTCGTTTCTTCACATCATCAGTCCAAATCCCATAAACTACTGGACCCTGAAACACAACGGTGCGTCTTACATTTCTACTAGGGACGTTTGATGTTTGTTTTTTTTTTTAAATATGAACTGTATTTATCCAGTTTTAGTTCTGGAGGTGACTGGGGAAAAGGGCCATCATCCCCTCCGCTGTTTCCACTCGGCGGAGGACGTTTTGCGCCGAGGGGATGATGGCGGTATCGTCTGGAAGAAGGATGGAGTGACAGAGCCATCAAACGGAAACAGACACTTTCTTGATTTGTGGGCCGATTACGGAGGAGGGAATTACAGCTGCCACAATAAAGACGGATCTCTCCTCAATCACACCAAAGTCCTGATCCACGAGGACGAGACCAAGAAGAAGAAAATCATAACAGGTACAAACGTTATTAGACAGATACAACGTTAAGGCAGAAATAGACTGATATTCCTCTTGATCTGAAGGTTCTGTAAAGTGCTTTGCTCCAAACTACAATGGCATATTCCATTGCTCCTGGACCTGGCATTCACATCGACCTGGAAAAGTGGCTTTGATCAAAGTGTGGCGGTGAGTTACAAGTGTCAATATTCATTCATAATAATTAATTACCTTCACTTAATGTCATATTTACTCTGTTATTGTTTTGAAGATATGCTAAATGTGAATATCAAGTATATCGTTTATAGTTCTTTTTTTTCTTTTGTAATCAATGAAAAGGGCTGATTAAAAAGTTGTAATTAGTATTGTAAACTTTCAAGCTGATGATATTTCTAAGATAAGATAAGATATTCCTTTATTGTCCACACATGGGGAAATGTTGTTGTTACATTGCAGTAGATACAGAGGGAAAGGACAGATAATAAATAAAAAATATAATAAATAAAAAAAAAACACTCTTAGAAGAACTCTTATAAACAAAACAAAAAACACAACTCCTCTCATGTCTTAATAGGGAATGGAGGAAAATAAATAGATAAAATAGAATAAAAAGATAAGATAAGATCATATTCAATTAAATAATAAGAAAATAATAATAATAAAATAAAGGAAAGTAAAAATAGCTAGCATAAGACTAAAAAATACTAATACTAATGGTAAGTAAACAAAACACTCTTATTTACATCAGTTATATGCACATGAATATGGCCTTAATTGCTTGTGAGTATGACAGTAATTGCACATGAATATGACGGTATTGCACATGATTAAGTCAGTCAAGTATGTCAAGTATTGCACGTGTTCAGGGCTTGCAGTGTTTGTTATATTTCTACTTGTATTATTATTTTTACAGACTTTAAACCTCGACTAATATGTTTAAGGACATTTTAACACATTTCTGTTGGATAATGATTGACATAATTTCATCTGAATATCTCAAAACAATATCGAGATAGTCGTTAATTGTGAAAACAGATGATGGTGTAATATCGCTCACGTAAAACTGAATGATAAATCGAATAGAAGTTTATTTGTCTGATTGGAAATTTGTCTTCAACATTAATCCTCTGCAGACCACACTAACAATTAACCAACAATATAATACCGTATTTTCCGGACTATAAGGTGCACCTTTTTTCATAGTTTTGGCCGGGTGCGACTTATACTTATATTTATACTTATATACTTATGGACTTATACACAAGAGTGATTTATATGTGATATTATTTGTTATTTTCACACCACATTGCATACTCCAGTGTGACTTATATATGTTTTTTTCTTCTCTATTATGCATTTTTTGGCTGGTGTTTGGTTTAGGACAGTTATTGGGTTCTGTGGTGTTTAGTTATTCTGCAGAACCGATTTATTATTCTGGATAGTTTGTTTTTTTTTGTAATTGAAAGCGGAATAATTGAACCAGAAGGAGATATTGTATTCAAAGAGTAGCATAGTCATCTTATACTTTACTTTTCCTCAGATCCGTACAGGACATGGGACCACGCAAGAACCTTTAAGTCGTAACGTTTCTGCCCCGATAGACTCTTGAGTAATCGTGGGCTACTCAAGAAGTACTCGGTTTTAATTAAAAGAGGTGTCACTTTTTGTAGATTCAACTTAAAAAAACAGTTATCATTAATTATCCTGATGTATCTTTCATTTTCTCTGTCTGGGTCCATTCCTGTCAAATGTTCTGCTTCCTACTATAAAAAAGTCATTTCCTTCTTCCCTTCTTTACTTCCTTATCTATTAATCCACAGTTTTAGGCTGTTAATGAGACAACCCACACCCACATACGTTTCCATACCTCGTAGTACTTAACACTGACTTACATTCATTTCCTGGAGCCTGATCATAAAACCTCAACAACAACTATGTGCCAAACTTAACCAAACCTTAATCTTAACCTCACTCTGAACATCAAACCTCGTCATTGATCTGATATTGAAGGACTTGCCTCGTACCTACGAAGCAAAATGTCAAACCAACTGAGATTTTAAGATGCTAAAGACTAAACTCTGCTTCCGTTTAAATGTTTTGACACTACGATGTGACAAATGTATCTATCAGAAGTGCTCCAGGCAAGAATTGACTTGTTTTTTGTCTTTTTAATATAATGTTCTGGCTGCCAGGGCCGGCCCCAGCACATTTGGTGCCCTAGGCGAGCTACTCCCCTGGCGCCCCCCCCCCCCCCCCCCCCCCCCCCCCCCCAATGCAATGAACACCCGCTCATCATAAACCTGTGCCCGTCCCGTTTCCAGCGGCCCTTACAACAAGCACGACCTGCGCTGCACTGAGGACTCGGCCGCGCCCCTCCAGTGGACGTGCCGCTCCCGACGCAGCAACATCAGCTGCTCCGTGGACCCCAGCGGGCGCGGCATCTCCTGCACGGATCACCAGCACTGCCCCTACGCCGAGGAGGTCCAGATCATCCAAATCACCGCCTACGTGGACAACGGCTTCCTCTTGGAGAACTACTCGGAGCACTTTTATCTGTCCGAGATCGGTAAGAGAAAGGCGACGTGAGCACGTCCTTGTGGCTTTGATTCACTCCGTTTAATGTGTCTCTTTTCCAGTGAAACCGGACAAAGTGCAAATTAGTAAGGTCAACAGAACTGCAATCGAGTGGCTGTATCCGCGCTCGTGGGACAGTCCCAACTCTTACTTTCCTCTCACTTTTCAAATGGGACAGCTCAAAAGAATAATATCTTGTGCCTATGTTAAGTCTCACAAGGTAAGACAGCTCATCTGCTTCGAAACTGTCACATGTGTGTTTTTAATGATCACTCATCATTCATCATATGAGGGGTCAAGTGTCAGCAGCACACAGAAACCACATTATAGACTCATTTCTTATTGAAACTGTACATACATTCCTAATATATTAGTTTTATTGCAGATTATGACAGTGAACTGCACTGACAACTGTTCTTCTAAGATCAAAAGGAACACAAGGACAGTCTGTTTCCGAGCCAAAGACGCACTTTCAAACTCCGAGTGGAGTGAGTGGAGCTCTGAGAGGTCAGTGGTGACATCTCTGCTGATACCAGAAACTGTTTATAATGTACAATAAGACAAACATCATCATAATGCTTTATTACAGTGATTAAATGCCTTTATTTGTATTATTTTATCCAGAATAAAGCCCATGAAGCAGAATCGAAGAATCAGGAGAATCTAACGGCTTCATACTGAAAAAGATGCTTTTCTTTAAATATTCATATATTTACTGTGTAAATTATTTTTAGACTTCTAATAACTTATTCACATATGTATTTATTTGTTCAATTGAATGATTATAAAATATATTTAATACATGTTTTATATGTATCCTTGTCATTGTAACCCTGTATTAATTTGTCATGTGCCGCTTGTCTTAGAAACATTAAAGTGCATTCTTGCCAATTAGTGGTTTCTTTACCCTCTGTACATCGTAAACAAATGACAAATCAAGAAGTGAAACCTGCTTGGCTTTTGAGTGACAACACTACGGACTACACTACTCACATGCTTTATGACTGTCGGATGGTTCGGCCGAGACTGCGACTTGAGGGCGAAACTTTGCCCCTGATCACTGAAAAACCAGCTCAGACGAACCATGTCATGTGCTTTTACCACACGTGTTTAATACAGGACCAAACCAGGACTACAGGACCAAACCAGGACTACAGGACCAAACCAGGACTACAGGACCAAACCAGGACTACAGGACCAGGACTACAGGACCAGGACTACAGGACCAAACCAGAACTACAGGACCAAACCAGGACTACAGGAACAAACCAAGACTACAGGACCAAACCAGAACTACAGGACCAAACCAGGACTACAGGACCAAACCAGGACTACAGGACCAAACCAGGACTACAGGACCAAACCAAGACTACAGGACCAAACCAGAACTACAGGACCAAACCAGGACTACAGGACCAAACCAGGACTACAGGACCAGGACTACAGGACCAGGACTACAGGACCAGGACTACAGGACCAAACCAAGACTACAGGACCAAACCAGGACTACAGGACCAGGACTACAGGACCAGGACTACAGGACCAAACCAGGACTACAGGACCAAACCAGGACTATAGGGCTCAAACCAGGACTACAGGGCCAGGACTACAAGAGCAAACTAGGACTACAGGACTAAACCAGGACTACAGGACCAAACCAGAACTACAGGCTCAAACCAGAACTACAAGAGCAAACCAGAAATATAGGACCAATGACCAAACCAGGACTACAGGACCAAATCAGGACTACAGGCCCGAACCAGAACTACATGCTCAAACCAGGATTACAGGCCCAAACCAGCACTACAGGCTCAAACCAGGACTACAGGCCCAAACCAGGACTACAGGCCCGAACCAGAACTACAGGCCCAAATCAGGACTACAGGCCCAAACCAGAACTACAGGACCAAACCAGGACTACAGGCCCAAACCAGGACTACAGGCCCGAACCAGAACTACAGGCCCAAACCAGGACTACAGGCCCAAACCAGAACTACAGGACCAAACCAGGACTGCAGGCCCAAACCAGAACTACAGGACCAATGACCAAACCAGAACTACAGTACCAAGGACCAAACCAGAACTACAGGACCAAACCAGGACTACAGGACTAAACCAGAACTACAGGACCAAACCAGGACTACAGGACTAAACCAGAACTACAGGACCAAACCAGGACTACAGGACTAAACCAGAACTACAGGACCAAACCAGGACTACAGGACTAAACCAGAACTACAGGACCAAACCAGGACTACAGGACCAAACCAGGACTACAGGACCAAACCAGAACTACAGGACCAAACCAGAACTACAGGACCAAACAAGGACTACAGGACCAAACCAAGACTACAGGACCAAACCAGGACTACAGAACCAGGACTACAGGCTCAAACCAGGACTACAGGCCCAAACCAGGACTACAGGCCCAAACCAGAACTACAGGCCCAAACCAGGACTATAAGACCAAACCAGAACTACAGGCTCAAACCAGAACTACAGGACCAAACCAGGACTACAGGACCAAACCAGAACTACAGGACTACAGGACCAAACCAGAACTACAGGACCAATGACCAAAACCAGAACTACAGTACCAAACCAGAACTACAGGACCAAACCAGAACTTCAGGACCAAACCAGAACTACAGGACCAAACCAGGACTACAGGACCAAACCAGGACTACAGGACCAAACCAGAACTACAGGACTAAACCAGAACTACAGGACCAAACCAGGACTACAGGACCAAACCAGAACTACAGGCTCAAACCAGGACTACAGGACCAAACCAGGACTACAAGAGCAAACCAGAACTACAGGACCAAACCAGGACTACAGGACCAAACCAGAACTACAGGCTCAAACCAGAACTACAGGACCAAACCAGGACTACAGGCTCAAATCAGGACTACAGGACCAAACCAGGACTACGGTACCAAACCAGGACTACAGGCTCAAACCAGGACTACAGGCCCAAACCAGGACTACAGGACCAAACCAGGACTATAAGACCAAACCAGAACTACAGGCTCAAACCAGGACTACAGGACCAAACCAGAACTACAGGCTCAAACCAGAACTACAAGAGCAAACCAGAAATATAGGACCAATGACCAAACCAGGACTACAGGACCAAACCAGGACTACAGGACCAAATCAGGACTACAGGCCCGAACCAGAACTACATGCTCAAACCAGGATTACAGGCCCAAACCAGCACTACAGGCTCAAACCAGGACTACAGGCCCAAACCAGGACTACAGGCCCGAACCAGAACTACAGGCCCAAACCAGGACTACAGGCCCAAACCAGAACTACAGGACCAAACCAGGACTACAGGCCCGAACCAGAACTACAGGCCCAAACCAGGACTACAGGCCCAAACCAGAACTACAGGACCAAACCAGAACTACAGGACCAATGACCAAAACCAGAACTACAGTACCAAACCAGAACTACAGGACCAAACCAGAACTTCAGGACCAAACCAGAACTACAGGACCAAACCAGGACTACAGGACCAAACCAGGACTACAGGACCAAACCAGAACTACAGGACTAAACCAGAACTACAGGACCAAACCAGAACTACAGGACCAAACCAGGACTACAGGACCAAACCAGAACTACAGGCTCAAACCAGGACTACAGGACCAAACCAGGACTACAAGAGCAAACCAGAACTACAGGACCAAACCAGGACTACAGGACCAAACCAGAACTACAGGCTCAAACCAGGACTACAGGACCAAACCAGGACTACAGGCTCAAATCAGGACTACAGGACCAAACTAGGACTACGGTACCAAACCAGGACTACAGGCTCAAACCAGGACTACAGGCCCAAACCAGGACTACAGGACCAAACCAGGACTATAAGACCAAACCAGAACTACAGGCTCAAACCAGGACTACAGGACCAAACCAGGACTACAGGACTACAGGACCAAACCAGAACTACAGGACCAATGACCAAACCAGAACTACAGTACCAAGGACCAAACCAGAACTACAGGACCAAACCAGAACTAAAGGACCAAACCAAAACTACAGGACCAAGGACCAAACCAGAACTACAGGACCAAACCAGGACTACAGGACCAAACCAGAACTACAGGACTACAGGACCAAACCAGAACTACAGGACCAATGACCAAACCAGAACTACAGTACCAAGGACCAAACCAGAACTGCAGGACCAAACCAGAACTACAGGACCAAACCAGGACTACAGGACCAAACCAGGACTACAGGACCAAACCAGAACTACAGGACCAAACCAGAACTACAGGACCAAACCAGGACTACAGGACCAAACCAAAAATAAATGACCCAAACAAGAACTACAGGCCCAAACCAGAACTACAGGACTAAACCAGGACTACAGGACCAAACCAGGACTACGTGACCCAAACAAGAACTACAGGACCAAACCAGAACTACAGGACTAAACCAGGACTACAGGACCAAACCAGGACTACGTGACCCAAACAAGAACTACAGGCTAAAACCAGAACTACAGGCCCAAACCAAGACTACAAGACCAAACCAGAACTACAGGACCCAAACCAGAACTACAGGACCAAACCAGAACTACAGGACCAAACCAGAACTACAGGACCAAACCAGAACTGTGAACTGTTTTCGAGAGGCATCACTGATATGGGATGTAATTTACCGGTAGATAACGGTATTGAAAAGGGAACAAGGAAACAAGAATGTTGTGATCAAATGTTTTTACAGCTCCTGAGTTCCTCACAATTACAAGTCAAATGGAACTTTACTTTCAATGGGTCAATTGCAAAGCTGAACCAAACATTGTATTGTTCGATAGCTTCTGTAAAATGTCCAAAAAAAGCCCTCATCAGCCACAAATGCACATAAACTTTTGCAACTTAATATTTTAAGTGAACTATGCCTTGATTTCTTGTGTATGGAAAAGCAGAAGTGGTGATTCACGTAAGAAGCATCGCGTGACCAGTATTTTACCCATTTTACCACTTCGACCTTGACCTTTAATTTGAGGAATTAATAGTCATCTTTCACACCCACATATTGTTGAATTTATAATATAGAAACTGATGATTTTCCCTGTAAAAAAAACATGTGGCTAAGTGGTTTTGTAGCTTTGTGGATGTTCAGGTTAAGAAACTTTTAGCAGAAAAAGGGGGTTATCCGAGAAAATCATGCAGCGATTCACAATCACTTTTAGTTTTAGACTCCATGAGATATATATATTTTCTTTTTTTCTTTTTTTCTTTTTAATCTAATAAGTTTTCTTTTATTAACCATTGGCATGTATTTTATGCATTCAGAATAAAAGGCAAAAGACAAGGATTCATTTGTTGTTTATTAGATATGATATCTCTTATGTTTCAATAATCTCAGTACGAAATTGAGTTTGGATTTGCCGCTAAAGAAGACTGGGGAATGTACATTAATTTATGAACAATACATTAAACAAGAGTGTCACATCTGTCTCTGCTCATCAGGAATTCTCAGATGACAGAAGGTTTAGAGTTTTATGTGCAAAAAAAGTAGCAGCAGCAGCTTTGTGACCAAAAAAATATGGTGCACATTTTGATACTACAGTAAAATGCAGCCTGCTCAAATACTACTTAAGTGCTCCTGTGCCCTGAATGTAAAAGCTTTGTTGACAGCTGAAATAAAGGAGGTTCACACAAAAATGAACATTGATGTAGTCATTTAATTCAATAACGTGGAGATTATGATGTGTTCGTTTGTGTGGAAACAGGTTCTTGTGGTCAGCTTATTATAAAAAAATTCAGTTCAAGAGTTCAAAAGAGCAAACATCAATTGTGGCAACAGTTATTCTTGTGGTATTACATGCATCATTTAGATTTAAGTGTTTATTTTACCTTTTTGGAAACATTTTATTTTATTGGAACTTGACATTTTCCTTTCCTTTGCCTTTTTTTTTTTTCTGTATTTTGTTTTTGTGCTGTACATTTTACATAAAAACAGAGGAATATTATTGACAGATTTGGTCAAGAGATGAACAACATGGTTTGGACCCGGCCCCAGAATGTCCTGTTCATCTCTATGGCAACAGATGTGTTCAATGATATACCGTGGAACATTCCAGACAAACAAATAGACCCTATAGAAGACTGTAAACCATAACATAATGTGATTTCAACTGGAGAAATTGGGATTAACCTCCGAATTTAATTTAATTTTTTGGAAAAGGAAGTGAGTGGTTTAATATTTTGCTATTTTTATTGATCACACACACAGTCTAGATGTTTAGGTTTTACTGTAAAAATCCTTTTTTTATTTTTTTAATCTACAGATATATAATATTACATGTTCCTCCACAGTCTTGGAATGCGTTTGACAGTTTTGACACATTTCTAATACGTAGGAAACATGATTATATTTAATATTTCACCAGTTTTCTAATTTTGGTGTACTTCCAGGATGGACATGATGTGACATAGGTAGAGGTAATTACATAACTTTTACATAGCAACCACACTGTAAACAATGACCAAAATCCATAGAAATGACGCAATGGTTAAAATTTGACTATTAACAATACCTGAAAACACCTTTGTTTTATTAAATGATAACTGTCAGTAAGATTACTCTGCTGTGTGTAAATTGTCTTTGCATCATCGATGGAACGTCGCTTATTGATGACATCACAGCCTTTGAGCTCAGCACTACTTCCTGTCATTTTCAACTTTCATTTTTCAAATTTTCAAAACTATGACACATATTTACCACAGGGACCATACCATCAAACAAAGTGATTATAAGACAACATCAAAACCTGTCATATGCACTTTAAAATCATTAGCATTTGGATCAGATGCCATCCAAATTGAAAATGCATCACAGTCTACTTCTTCTTGCCTCCTTTCTCCAATTTTGAACATTGTAATGACGGAGCAATTAATTAAAGGGTCTATATTAACCTGGTGACGGGCCTCCCACCAGTCCAAAAGCTCACACACCCAGCGCACCTTTAAACACCGATTTCTTTTGGTTTTGCAATCGAATATTTACTCTGCGCTTGTCCTCGTAAATCCTCCATGACCTTGCCCCACCTCCACGTTGCCTATGTTAATTAAGAAGAGGCAGAAAATCAGCAGCAGGACAGATGGCTCGCGCTGTATCTGCATTCTGTTCACAACACAGCGGCATCACCACCACCCTCCGATCGCCAGGAGAGAAAAAAAAAAAACACCAACTCCACCATTGCAACTTCACTTCACGCGCGGTAGATGGCAACATTGCTCCAAACGCGCGTCTCCGTCCGGTCTTTGAGAGTGAGTTGCGCGCGTTCCTGTCTCACGGAGGAAAAGTTCACCGGCACAAATTGACAAATATTGTGCTGACATCAATTTAGAAGCAGGTATGTGTCGTAATCAATGGCACAACTTTGATTGCATGCTATTCCTACTATTATTTCCATCGTCCTATATTGGAATGCAAAAACGTGTGCGGCCTTTCTGTTTTTCTTTTTTAAATCACATCCTCTTTCATGTCAACAGGAGAGCATATTGTCAGACATAAGGGCCCCATTCAACGCAGCACATGTCTTGCTTTTAGCAGCTATAGTCGTTTTTTTTTACGAGTCCTCAGCTCAATCAGGCCGTTATTATCATCGGCCACACCTTTTTTTTTTTGATTCACGCGGGCATCTGCTCACGAGTGTGCAACTGTCTTCATCCTGATCACTTAACTTCAACGTATCCACTGAGTTATTACGCAGGACAGGAGGGTTTAATTGCTCACCCATATGTGGATGCTTGAACCGGGGAAACAGGGCTGATTACATTCTGGCCCGTGCGTAATATGGACTTTCTAAATCAGAGTATTAACGTGGCCCGGGATCAGCGGGTCCCATCTAACATCTGTGTTTTTGGGAACGCTGATATTCGGGCTAACAGTGCGTGCGTTCATGCTGTCCCGGGGTATAAATAGATTTCACCCCTCTCTCTCTCTAACTCTCTGTCTCTCTATGTCTCTCTATGTCTCTCTCTCTCTCCCCCCTCCCAAACATACCGACCGGTCCGGGACAGACAGCTAAAGCCACCGGCCGCAGTCAAACAAAAGTGCTGAAGGATCGCTTTGGACGTGTGCGTAAAAGACAGTTCTCGTGTCACGTTGCGTTTTTATTTGTCACTATTTATTGTACTACTCACGTGGTGGGCCGATCGCGTTTCACCTCCCACAGCAGCAGTCATAAATAAACATAATACACAATGACGTGATGAGTCTGAACGTTTAAGGGCAGGTTTGGAAACGTATCACTAGTGTCAAATTGCCCATATCAAATGCAAAGCAAATGCAATATCTATTCGCTCTAAATAACCTGTCAAAAAGAAGTGTGTAAAAAAAAAAAAGACAATAATTAAGACTTAAATCTGAAATTGTTGCACAGGCTGATTTACATTCCTGGATGTTATAGCATGTAAATTATCATAAGTGTTTAATGCGTTTCAAGTGTTTTTTAAGTGTTTAATTGCGCAATTTGAAGAGTCGGTCTAAATTGTGTGAAATAGTGTGGATGAAAATCTTAATTTCAAATACATGTTGATGGTGATAAGAAAACAGCCTTCGTTTCTCCCATTTCATTGTAATTAACCGAACAGAGTTTAGTGAGCAGATGGCCCCTGTACAATTCAATTTGATTTAGAAACGGCTCCGTAATGATGGCGCATGAGTGCAGAGCCACTGCAGACATATAACAGACATGTCCCGTGCATATGTGAACCCACTGTTCACTTTCACGCGTCTCTGAGCTTCATTCAAACGTTTAGAGTTATTGTTTTTTTTGGTTTGTTTGCTTCTTTTTTCCCTTTTCATCCTGTTGTTTATCTGGGCGCTTTGTTTGGGCAACGGGACAGCTTATTTAACCACGATAATCCTCATATTTATGTTGGATTTAGCGCTGAGTCCCGCAAGATTCCTGTGATGCATCTAATCACAGCTCAATCGTCGATTCGTCGAACTGTCGCGTGCAAGAAAGTGTGCACATGCCAGTCTTTTTTGTGTTTTTTTAATATATTTTTTTTCTGTTTTGTTTATTTGTTTTTTGGTTGGAGCCGAAACTTTCCTAAGCTTCGTAATCTTGTACTGATATTCCAAAAAAGACACTTCTTGCACTGCGGCGTACTTTATCTGTTGTGTGTTATGTGGGACTCACTTTTTAAATGCCACGACTCATTTATAACAATGTATATTTGAAACGCGTGCGTAAAAAGCTCAGAGGTTTTCAAAAAAAACAACGAGTCAGACTTTTAAACTTGGCCATAAATAATTGAACAACTTCACCTTTTTACTTTTCTCATGAGAACTATTAAATAAAATGCTCTTATATCTCAGATGCTTCAAAACGATTTTTCATAGGTAATTTGACAATGACATGAATTAATGATGTGTCCCTAAAACGTATTACATATTTATTAACTCTGTGGGTTTATGACGTTGCACATCTTAACTTGACATATTACTGTATAACTATTTCTGCACACATCATTGCCATCAAATCAGTTTAATCACAACATTCGGTTAAATTAAAACGCATTATAAAATAGTCTATCTTAAAAAACGGTGATATTCTTCCCTAAATCAGAGAAGTTTGCATCCTTTTGAACCACAGCTGCGCTCTCTCCTCTTCCTTCTTCTTCCCTCCTTGCAGCCATTGCGCACTAAACAACGTCCACCCTTGAATTGACGTTTCACAGAAAGCAATAAAGTGATGAGCGCGTTAATTGTCGACTGCAAACATATGTGAGACAGGTCCGGGGCGGGACGGCCGGGGCGAGCGTGCGCGGGACGAGGCGGGGACAGCGGCACTCGCAGCTCCGCTTTGCTGGGCAGCTGATTGTCCGCGTTATTAACTGCGTGTTTGTGGAGGCGTTCCCGTTTGACCGCGCACGCCACGCCCACCTCACCTACTAGTTCCTCCGCCGTTTGGCATCCCAGAGATGGTCCAAAGTGATTCCTCAAGGGGGAAGGAGGCTGTTTGGAAGCTCCGTAACGTAATTGCGCGATTCGTTCAAAAGAGTTTTTTCAAAAGCGGCGCAAAAGAGCAGCGCGTTTCATCCTCACGCCGTGGACTGTTTGTTGCATTTTTTTTGGTTGTGGTTCTCATCTTGATCCAGAGGACTTCACTTGCATCCTCTCATCTCGCACTCATCAGCTTCACATCTTCCAGCCCCTGAAGCCGCGTCTCTGTCTCGGTTCTTCTCCCCGGAGCAGCTGACATGACGCGCAGCTAACCCCTGGATGCCGACGGCTCCTTCCACATGTCGCGTCTTTTTTTTTGGTTTACTTTGAGCAACACACGCAGCACACAGGCGCGCGGCAACTTTAAGTGAAATAGACCACGGCACTTTGCTCCTGTGACAGTGCGATCAAACAGAGGAAGGAGAGGAAGAGGAAAGGAGGCAGGGAACGAGCAAAAAGGGAACGAGCAAAAGGAAAGGAGGAGAGAGAGAGTGAGAGACTGCGCGAAGGTGCGTTTTGATGTTTGGCATCCACGACAGCATCCAGAGGAGTGGGAGTAGTATGAAAGAAGAGCCCATGGTGGCCGGGATGAACGCGGTTCGAACATGGATGCAGGGCGCCGGAGTGCTGGACGCCAACACAGCCGCCCAGAGGTGAGCCCGAGGCGGCCCCCGCGCGCGCGCAGACCCGAGGTGCTGCGCGCAAAGGGCAGGGAGCTCAGCACCGGAGTTTAAGGACAATTCCCTCTGGCTTTGGCAAATATGACTCTAAACCAGGGCACAATGTGGGCTAATGTAGAGAGGAACCGCACCGCACTTTAGTTTCAGTCATCTGTTCATTTCAATCACGGGGTTTTAGCATTTAGTTTGGGGAATTGGCACGTTCGAATTTGAAAGCATGAACCTAGAATCATATTTATTTATATGAGTTAAATTTAAAGTAACTCAAGTTTACTGTTGCATCATTAATCATGCAAATTTAGACTAAATACAGTATTGAAAAAAATATTATTTACTTTTACGTGCATACATTTAATTACAATTTGTGCACACGTTATATTTATTATATTTCGATTAATATTACAATAGGGATACATATTGCCATTAGCTTATTTAGCCTGACTTTTTATATTTTTTTAATTTTTTTAGAGCTTCTCCACAATTGTTGTTTGAATGTACAGCTCGTTACTTACGTGGGCCCTCGTGGCTCTTGTGTCCGCAGCGGCGTGGGTCTGGCGCGGGCACACTTCGAGAAGCAGCCGCCCTCAAACCTGCGCAAGTCCAACTTCTTTCACTTTGTCCTGGCGCTGTACGACAGACAGGGGCAGCCCGTGGAGATCGAGAGGACGACTTATGTGGACTTTGTGGAGAAAGAAAAGGTGGGTGAGAGACAAAAACTTGGCGCACTTGAAATGACAGTTTAAGACGGCCTGTTAAATCCCCCTGATGAAGAATCCAGACGCACAGCAGGGACCACACTCCCGTTGAGGCTTCACCATAGCCTTTACTTATAATTGCTCCATATATTTCTCTTTTACCACGGTGTTCAGATGCCAGGTAAAGTTTTCCACTCAGCATCTGCTCCTCGCTACATTTGACTTTATTGTAATGACAGTTTGCGCAGCGTGAAGCCGCGTCCTGCTGCTCTGCTGGTGTCAGACATCTGATTTTTAAATCAAACATCAATATCATTTTTTGGAAATGCAATATGTATCAACGCGTGCAACTGCGGCTAAATAAGTGTTTTATTTATGTGTCTTTACTGGGGTTATAAATATTAGAAAACTCAATGTCCTTCTACAGATGGGAAGCAATTTGTGCGGTGAGGCGATTTATCAATAAAACATAATAGGTCTAGTGGCATATATTAGAACAACAATATGCAAATAGAAAAGATGCGTTGATTAAAGCTATTTTAATTTAGTAATGACCGTGGGCCTGTTTTCTATATGCATTCAAAAAATAATAATACGTTTCTTGGTCACGTTAAATTGTTATTGCATCGTCTCGTGGGCTGCAAGTCGTAATTTAAACCACTATTAGTATTGCTTATGTGCCACCGTTAATAATAATGTTCTAATGTAAATTTTGTGCAGCGTTTTCTTCTGAGACCTTTCTTTACGACACTGTGGGTTGTAGTTCTACTGGACCCGGCCCTTGAGACCAAGCTTCAAAGTTTAATTTGACTTTTTCACGTTTTCTGACACACACATCACACACATCTCACGTAATTTATTCACGTTACACTGAGCCCTTTCTTTGCTTTTTACAACCACTAAAACGAACTTGTGACTTGATTTATTTACACTGAAAGAGCATGTAGTGTGTCGGCAGTCTAATGTCGAAAAAACAAGCTTTATTACGGTGAGGCTCGCAGTAAAAGTCCCACGGAAGAGTTGATGACCGGAGCTGCTTGTGCGTGTTTCAGCCCTGGTGCTAAACTTTGCTGTTTGGTTTAATTTTCATAGGAAACGACGGGGGAAAAGACCAACAATGGGATCCATTATAGACTACAGCTTCTCTACAGTAACGGTGAGTCGGGCTTCCATAATCTTTTATGAAGCAATAACAAAGCATCGAGTGAATGATCCGTCTAAACAAAGTAAGGAAACTCTGTCAATGAGGCTCAGCTCCGCTCCACACACAATCACACGAGCAGAACATGCAAAAGATCAAAGTGAAGGGCTGTTTATGTTGTAGAATTATATTTATATTTATTATAATTACTACTTTTGTTATTATATTTTATTATATGATTATTATTATTATTATTATTATTATTATTATTGTTTTTATTATTATTAGTCGTGGTAGTAGTAGTAGTAGTAGTAGTAATATTAATATTAGTATCATTAGTAAGCCTATTTTTATTATTTAAAAAATAAATAAATATAAATTAAATTTCCAACAGTAACATGTATTTGACGGTTTATTTAATTAAATTTCATGATCATATTGTATTCAATTATATATAGTGAGTACAATTTTGACCGTATGGATACATTTCTATACAAATGTGTGTAGTAAGAGAATAGACTGCTGACAGTGGACATGTAATTGTGCAAGTCATTAGCGTGATTGTGCCGTACTTGTGGCATAACCAACGCCTAACACAGGGCGTCCTGTGTGATTTAAAAACATGTGGTGTGTGTGTATCATTTGTGCCTCTGCCTCAGGGATCAGGACGGAGCAGGACTTGTACGTGCGTCTCATTGACTCCATGACTAAACAGGTGAGAGCGTCACTTTAAACTACATGCTCTGACCATTACACTGTTGGTTTGTTTGGCATTTGTGCTGCTCTGCCCCTCCCTCTGCTCCTCTGCATGCCTCTGTCTCAGATCCTCAACTTCAGTGCAACACAGGCCCGTGATAAACGAGCTGTCGTACCTGTGGAATACATTTACAGGGGCCCAGAAAAGTAGAGGACATGTGTCCCCAGTCTGCCTCTGCAGTGAGCCGGCACTCTGTTCTCTGTTGCAGCGAGGATATGTTTGTGAGCGGTGTGTGTATGAGAGAGACAGTGATGCATGCCAGCTCACTCTTTCAGGACCTTGACCCTCATTTCCTCAATGTGAAACAGAACAAACTATCCCAGAGTGTGTTATGGCCAATTCAATCAAACAAAAACACAGAGCAGCACATGTGGACTCACAGACACAAAGGGATTCTCCATTAGAATGAATTAGATAACGAAGAAAATATGCCCCTTCAATGCTGTTTTGATTTCCGGTCTTTTGTTTTGCCAATTGTGCCGCCAGTGCCATTGGGCTGGAGGAGAGTTTGCTTCAAATGAAAGTAGGAGGGCATGAGTGAGTGAATGCGTCTGTGTGTTTGTGTGGGGTGATCACAGCCCTGGAGAGCATGTTGAGTGGGGTTGGAGGGGTAACCAGACTAGATTTTTGGACGCGGCGCTGTAGGGACCAGATGGTGCACTATACTCAGTCTGGCAGTCCAACTGCTCACTGTACTCCCAATACAAACATACATACACACAAACACAGGCACACATCATGTTTTCTACTGTCTCAGAACACAGAGTTCCCGCTCACAAACTGGATTCCCACGATACACTCTTTTGCCAGAATGGTGCTCGACTCCAGATTAAAAACACACTCCTGTTTTATCTGTCCTCTATTGCTGCATCAAACACTTAAAAAGTCTGTATTTCTCTCCCCTCAGGCAATAATATACGAGGGCCAAGATAAAAACCCTGAGATGTGCCGCGTCCTGCTGACCCATGAGATCATGTGCAGGTAAGAGAGCGCGCCGCAGCCAGAGCTGTCACGTTTGAAGTGGCCATTACTCCGCAGTGCAGATGAAGATAAATGTTTCTGTACTTTGAGGAGTCTCTGTTGGTGTGAACAGGGCGGAGACACAGGGAGCACTGCTAAATTACAATAGGAATCTTGTAATTTTCTTCAAAGTGGGTTGGGGAGATGGGCCTTGGCCTATTTCTGTTAGTATGTGTGTGTGTCTATGTGTAAATTCATGTGAAAGTCTATGTGTGCATCTCTCTCATGTTCAGCTAATTAGGACAAGGAAAAGCTCATTACTCAAAGCCATCCTCCTTAGTCTGTGTAATACATGCAGTTTTCAGTGTCCTGACAGTGAGCTATGTGCGAGGGGAGACCTACTCAAATTACACATAAAATACAGATGCACTCAAATGTACTAAAGCAAGCCAAGCACTCTGTGATTTCAGTCAATAAAAGCATCAACACAGCATCCCTCAAAAGGCCGTCCTGTAGAAACACACGAGGAGGAGCGTTTACACAAATGGCTGGTGGCAAAGCCGAGTCACTTCCTGGTTTATCACACAAGGCAATTTAGATCACTTGTTTTTATATGCTGCAGGAAACAGTTGAGATCAGAAACCTGATCTGGCTCTCCAAGCCTTCTGTCCTGAGGGACTGAAGAAAGCAGGGGGAGGGTCACTCTCCCCTCTCTCTTTTGTGTCTCTCCTCAGTACAGTAGTGCGCATGAATCAGGCGCAGGTAAAAGCAACGCACAAACTCAGATGAGCAGAAGAGAACCGTAGGCGCAATGGCACTTTTGGGGAAACAGGAGGGGTTTACAACACAACACACTGTAATGTGCTGCAGTCAAGTGATTCAGAAAAGACTCGTCACATCAGTATGCAACCCCCTTCTACCCAGAATGCACTACTCCCCAGGTCCAGTGGGACCACTCTGTGACCCACTTCTGAGCAAAAAAGAGCTGGAGAGAGAGGCGGGATAGAGGGAGGGGACGAGCACAGAGGAAAATAGAGAACATAAGATGTCTGGTGTGTGATGTCTGACAGAAATGGAGCTAACCTGAGCCCTCGAGGCTAATTCAAGTTTGTGTTCAAGCTCACAGCGTTATCTGCTTGCCAAAAGTTTTCCCAAAATCGTCCGATGATCTCTGGTATAGCGGGGTTAGAGCTGTGTTCTTACTCTGTGTAGTTCTTAAACCTCACTAAAGTCTCACGCCCTTTTACTCCCAGATCTCGCCTGTTTGCTCACCTGAAGTCCAATACTCCTGCTGTGTAATTTGTTCTCTTTGTGAGCTCTAACTCTCGCCTCTGTCTCTCACCTGGCCGGCTGCAGTCGATGCTGTGATAAGAAAAGCTGTGGAAACAGGAATGAGACCCCGTCAGACCCCGTCATCATCGACAGGTAAGAAAACTGTGACCTTTGACCCCGGATCACTCGATGTACATTGGTAACATAAACATTCCAAACACATTTCTTAGCTTGGCAAATGTTTTAGATTAGTTATCGGCACAACTGTAGTCGTTGAACAGAACACTGGCAAAGAAAAGGATCAAGAATCATGAAAGCTAATTTATATTTTACATTGGGGGGGAATAAATATGAAAAGAAAATATAAATTATTTTTACAGCATTATTTGTTTACTGTGGCCTATTTCAGTCAATTACATTTAAAGTAAAAAAGCCACACTGTTTCAACTTGACTTACCATAGTCCTTTGAACATTTGCAAATCATTAGTGGATATTGTTTCACCAGTTTGAATATGTTGATTTTGTCTTGGAGTGTGGTCACAGAGCTGTCAGTGCGGTGGGCCGGATGACTTAGCTGATGAGTAGTTACGCTTTCTGCTACAGCCCAGTGAATAAATCTCACTTGTATGAACTTATTTGCAGTTTTGCCCCCCTTGGTGACATGTTCAGTGCGCTCTTTGAACGCTCTTGTCATAAAGTACCACAGACTGATGCAGGGGCCTAGCTAGATTTACACGGAGTCAAATAAAATGAAAGGCCTGCAGATTTATGGCGGGACGGTGCAGCGTGTGTGGTGGAAATGTGCTATGAGACTGAGTATTTGTTTAGACTTGGGCAGATGCAGGAGCCGTGGAGACTTTTCCTCTTCAGAATCACACAGACTTGAATGGTTCCTGGTTTTAATATTGCAAAAAGACCTATACGCTACAAGGAGAGTCTTTGTGATGAATTGCTTTAACTTCCTTCTTTAAAAAATAAAAGTGTTAATTTGCAAAAACGATAAATGTCAGTTAAAAAAGTTATTTTATTGCATCGCTCCTTCATAAAATCTATTTGACATTATTTGCATTGCTATATTTAACAATGACAAAAAGACAATAACTTTTTTGAGGGTGAGATCTGTTTTTGCCATTGAACATATTTAAAATGTCTGTAAAGGTTGTCGCCGTGTTCATTGACTCTACATTTAAGTTTATTATTTAGAATTTGCTGTAACTTTACCTCAAGCATATTCATTGAGTCGAGTCCATCATTTTCAACATGACACACGCAGTAAAGCGTGACTGACTTGAATAATCAAGCTACTAACAAGAAAGTTTGAAGGATGATTGTGTCTAGTTTTAATAGTTTTGTATCAGCATTCATTTCGTGACTAACTGTTATTGAATCCCACTTGTGCAATCCGACAATTTCCCAGACAGTTCTGAACTTCTTTTAAAACCATATCGACCACAAAAGAGCCCGCATTGCTCAGTCTTCCTGCTCTCATATTTTGTTCTCATTCGAGTGTATTTATGTGAGTGTTAATGAGGCAGTGACCTGTGCTATCTGATGAACACAGCTGTCCTGCTCGCGCTGCTGCTCTGTCAAAAGCCACTCTTTTTATACCTGTATGTGTGACTGCGTGTGTGCGAGTCTGTGTGTATAAATGTGTGTGTGTGCCACCCTGGTTCCGCTCCGGTGAAGCGGAAGGCCTCACCTCAGCGCTCCTGGAGACAGCTGCACCCGACCACGTGGCCTTTAGACAACACGCCTGCCCATCACTCTCTCGGCATCGGCCCGTCTTCACTTTCCACCGCTTCTTCCCCCGCGGCGCAGACTTGTTGAGTTTCTCATCAGTGCACATTTTTACATCCTCCCGGTGTAAAATTTTTACCTTCGCTGTCACGACCAATAGTAAAGTTGTCAGGAGACTAAAAATGCTACTTTTTCGGAGGATGGTAAAATCTTGATACTCAGTACACGTTTTGGAATTTTAATAATAACAATATCTCTTCTATCAATATAATTTAATTTTAAACTAAAAATGTTACAGTTTCTTTGATATTAAGTGGTCTTTTATCAGCTTTAATGTTAATCCAGACCATTCTAAATTGATTATGGATATTATTACTTATTATCTGGTTTTAATACTTAATTCATTAGTATTATTTATTATTTATTTAGATCCCAAATGGTTGCTAGTCTAGAAAATATCAGTTTTAGTATAGATTAGTATCTGGGTATATTTGACCCTAGCCAATAGTGTACCCAACCTCACCTCCATATCTGCATTTATCATATATAAATACATAACATAAAGCTAAACCAACTTTAACTGGTTGTCATGCATTATGTAATGTTATTGTTTAGCATAATATGTTGCGCAATAATCCATTAAACTTTCAATTACAAGTGTTTTATTGCGATACAATTATTTGCATTATACAAGGGCAGGGGCGTCGCTCCACAGATCTGATCTGGGATGACAACTGCTTGCCAAATAGATACGTTTAATGCCATCCTGTGGAACATTCCTGGCAGAACAATAACATCTCCATGGAGACAAGTAGTACACCTGAACAGTTAGATAATGCACCTTTAAGGCCATTTTTAGACCATAGTTTAGCAAACAAGCATTTTCCGCTCTCAACACAAATCTAGTCTATTTTACTACAGCCACTATCCTTCAACAGCCAAAGCATAATTTATTGTTTCCTAACATGTGCCAGCAAATCAAATAGTCTATCACAGAGTTATTATAACTATGCTTCTTATCAGATCATTACATCGTTAAATTCCTTGCTAATTCACTGGTTTGGCCATCTTCAGTGACTTGTCCTTTCGGGCTGATTTCTGACGCAGCCTTCCCACTCGGAGCAGCATGTGTTGTGGCCGCGCTCGCGTCACTATTCCCCCGGCGCCTAATGGCTCAGGTGTGAGGGCGGCATTAACGAACAACAAATTAGAACAAGGGGGAGGTGAAAACAACAGCCGCAATATCAGTGTTTTCCTCTCCAGCGAGTGCTCTTTCTGGACAGCAAAATAGGTCAGGTGAGAGAGAGGAAAGAGGGTGCGGAGGGGACTTGGAAGTTTGGAAGTAGAAGAAATAAGAAAATGGTTTCAGCATTGGTCGAATCTTTTAGTTTTTGTATGGATATTGATTACATGACGTGAATTTAATTGTTTTGTATATGAACAGTGTTGGTGTTGAGTAAGGGAGACCAAAGGGCCAAACCTTCGATCTATATTTAGTGTTAGTTGTGAGATATTAAAGTTTTGTGATTAAATGGCAGGGTTTTATTTTTTGTATAATTGATTGAAATGAAGGCAAGACAATACATTTCTTATGATGTGGTTTGTAGGACTGTAAGTTGTTTGGTCAATTAATCGTTCGGCCGTGTCTTGGTCAACTAAAACCTTGATTTGGGGGGATTTTAATTGGTTTATATTCACACAAGCAGACAGGAAAAGGCTTGTAGTGAGTTTCCCTGAAATGTGGCTATGAATTGTGAATTTTTACAATTTTTATTTACTTTTTGGTCTTGTCAGAGCACTTTGGTGTACGGATACATAGTCAAATTGAAGAAATACTAGTAGTTTTCAGAGATTTTGACTGTGCCAAGCCCCTGAAGCTGAGTCTTGAGTCGACCAAGAATGTCTTTAGTCGACGACAGCCCTTGTGGTGAGGAATTTATTCACATTATATTATTATACCAGAAACCCACCACATAAGAAGAGCAGTTACTCTAGAACCATAGGAGTTTTTTGAAGCTATGGCTGGACATCTTCTCCAATGTAAAAAAGACCACTGCCTTACATTGTTCTCTCTCATCCAAGTCTTTTAAGTTTATTTCTTTGGTTGCAATTGGTTGCAATTGTGTACTTAAGTATTATTCGTCATTGTTTGTTCATAGCCTTTGCTAAAGACTTTTGCACTGTACTGTACAATTGCTCATTTAGTAGCAATATATTCTTGACAGTTGTAATAATCAGGGATTCATAAACAAACAAACAACTGCGAGGGGCTGAAACTGACTCAATTATCACGCGTTCCCCTCCTTCAAATTCATAAGGAAATCGCATCAGCCGCCCCTCTCCACCCTTGAAGTTATTTAGTTCGTTAAACAAGGCCTCGTTAGCCCGCCGCTGTTTCGCCGAGATGATTAGATTTTACAGCCCTAATTAGCAGGGCTAGCTCTAACTCTTCTGGAAGAGTAATGGGTCTGATTGCCTAATTAGCTCTCTCTCGTTAAGAAGGGGAAGAAACAGGCCACTGCAGCAAAACCGCAGGAATGAGGAAAAATAAAGTCAAGCTAATGAGAAACTTATTTGATTGTTAGGAGAACAAATCTGGTACAGTGCGGATCAGCGGCGCTCAGGGTCCCTTCACTTTATCTCATCTTGTGTTGGAAACGGGAGAAATTTGTTTGGGCATAATGCGTCTACAAGGAGCAATACGATACACACGTTTTATAAAGAAGATTATTTGTTTTTGGCCTATAGAATGAAAACAGATGCACTGTAGAGCTTTGGCTGGATCAGACACAAGCTGTCACGCTGTTTTGGTTCTAGCATCCCATGAATGCCTTTAGTATATAGTATAGTTAACGCAGTGATTAAAGATTTTAACACACATTTTAAGACACATGTTCAGTCTGAAGAACATCTGCGCATGTTTTAAAAGATCTACACAAACATGAAGTAGTAGACGTGCTTTTTGGACTCTTTACACTATAGAAAAATGACAAGCAGTGGTGGATGAATTAAAGAAATAAAACTACAATTAATGGAGGAAAAACTTTTCTCAAGTAAATAAAGTATTGAAGTGTTTAAAAATACTTTTCGTGTAAAAATTAAGAAAAGTTGTTCTTTAAATTAAGAAAAGTTGTTCTCTTTAGTTGTTCATTGAGGGTTGTATACAACAAATACACAACAGTTTCAATACAGTAACCTAAAATACAAGGTCATGTTCAAGCTGTACTTGTAGAGCAGATTCATTTGTCGTCACCAATGTCCAAAGTGTGGATGAATTAGGTGTGAATGAAGATGCCAACTGTTGTAACAGCATAACGCTACGTTCACGTGGCCTAAAAGACTTTCACATTTGAAGTGATGAGCTGTAGCATGCCTTTAGATACTCAGACTATAACTTGTGTGTGCGTTTGACAGTGGGCAGGGCCAGTGAAAGGTGAGAGCTCCTGTGCACCTCTCGGTGTCTCCCTCTGGGGAACAGCCTCTGGGATAATACGAGGGGAGCCCTTAACCCTACACTTCCACTTACAGCCTTCTCCATTGCTCCTGGTTACTGCGGGGTTAATCATATGCAGACTCTGCTCCTCAGTCTATCATCTGCTTGGATGGGCCCCAAATCGTGAACACATTTCCCTCGCTCTCACCCTCTGCATGTCTTTGCACTGTGGTTTTCTGTGCTGGTTCTCACTGGGTTTATCCACAGCAGTGATTTCAATCTGTGGGGTCCACATACAGTTGTTGGTCCAGAGATTGTTTTCTGTTGCTACTTTTGGATCAGTTTAATTTTAGATCAGAGAGGACTTAAGGATCTTAAACTTTGCCTTGGTCTTGTCCTTGATTCATCCATATTTAGTCTTGTTTAAATCCTGGTTTAGACCCTGCATTTTATTAAGTTCCAGTTCATTCCTGGACAGTTTAGTGTGGCTAGTAAAGACTAGATCCATGCATGGTTTAGTCCTAATATATAAACATTACCTTAGCAGTTTCCCATTGTTTGCAATTAGGTTTACATCAGATTTTACTCCACTATTGCTGGGTTTCAGATTCCAACATTGAAGGTCAATTTTATGGAAAACAGATGGAGGGCAACTAAAATGAATATAGGTAAAATGTTGAATTTTTCAGAATATAGCGAGTTCTCGGGTCTAGTCATTAGAACAAATGATCAGGTTTGACATTTGTAAATTTACCTCAGATTTCTTCCCCTTCACAGAATTTGAAAGCCAACAGACTCATTATCCCAGGGTTGTGTTGATTCACAGTTTGGGTCTGTTTGCCCACACATACGTAGTGGCAATCTGCTGTCGCTGCTCTCACTGCAGGGTTCGGTCGTCCCCGCGGCCTTGTGTGTCCTCCCCGGCCCTGTCCCACCTGTGTTCCCCTGGCTCTGCTCCTGCCCCGTCCCCGCTCCCAGAGGCCTGCCGCGGGGACTCCCACTGGCCGGGACAGCCTCTCCTCGGGGGGCGCAACAAACTCATGCAGCCAGAGATAAAGAACCTATGATGCATCTCGCACTTACTCCAGCCACAACGCCGGAACTGTTTGGGTGTCAAGTTTACACGCGGGGCCGGTATTATTACTACTTAGGTTTTACTGCTGGTTTGGGGCGAGAGCTTGTGAGTGTTTGGATTTGCCCACACTTCGGCGGCCCGCTGCTGTTGATGTGGCCCATTTCCTCGCGTGTGTGTGTGTCGTGTCGGTGTGGTGCGTTGAAGCCGGTGGTTTCCGCGGGAGTGTGTGTGTGTTGATAGAGGCCATTTCCTGGAGAGAGTAGGCTTCACGTGTGTGTGGATCTCGAGTGAAGAATGTCAAACAGGAAGTGCTCCTCCCGGGAGAATGATGTCATGGTCGACCGTTTCCTGCTCTGTGCATTGAAACAAAGTCAGGAGCTAGTTAGCACATGTGGACCAGTATTGTGGGCTAATGTTTTCGGGTCACATCCTGCTCTCTTAGGTTTCAGAAGAAAAGTGGCCCTTGTGGATTTGGAACTGGAACTCCCATTGACACTGATTCAAAACACATTATGGGAAAATTCAGTGTTTCAAAATATCGCAGTGCAGCTCTTGGTAGAGAATGACAAAACTATTAAAAACTATCTGTAATTGGGTTAGTGAATGTTCCCTTTAACCCTCATTAAGTTTGTAGTGACAATTTTCACTATTCTGTGCCCCTAAATTAATAAGTTAACACCTGCTTTTTAGTTCGGAATAATGTTGCCTCAAAGCTTTTTCTTGTGTTAACCTGGGCATTAACATCACTTCGCTGTCTATTCAACGTCTGTGACAATTTTGTGATTACATTTCATAACTTAATGACGGCGTCTGCCAAGTTTTTAATTTCCACAGCCCTCTTGCCAGTTTTGTAGTTGGCTTCCTTCCATTAAACCTCCATTGTTCTACTGTTTATGATCCACACACGGTCTGCATTCTTCTTATTTGTTTATATTTTCCATGATGCATTTCACTTCATTGCATGTTTACAACTCCATATTACCAACAACCCCCCCCTCCCAATCCAGCGGGGAACCCCTTATTGTTTTGGTTGTTATGTTTGGATGCACTTCCTGAGGTGAAAGGTCATCTGTTGCCTTGGCTTGGCTAACGTGCGCTAGTGAATAATGTATGTCATTGACTTTATGTCAGCACTGCCAGCCCCCCACGCCGAGCCCACCCATGTTTAATTCATCCGTCTCATTTGTGTGTGTGCGTCTGTGTGTGTGTCATTTAGAGGCCCAGTCTGCACCTGTCCAGCCATTAGCCCGCTGCTCATTTGCATTTGATGCTAATGTGGTTTACTGGCACCGGCGTCCGTCCCCTTACCTTGGTTTGGTTTCACTTTCATATCATTTTTACAGAGAGGTTGAAAATGCTCTTACTGTATGTCACTGTACCTGACTTTGTAAACATAGATTTTTTATCATTTTACTTTTATCAGTGGTTCTATCCAGTTTGGGGCAGATCAAAATTCATATGGAGCTCAGTATCCAGAGATTACCATTCAGAAAGCTGCATAACCAAACTTTTTTTTTCTCATAAAAGATTAAAATTCTGTTTTTACCCCCAGAAAGTGTATTATAGAACCAAACCGCTTCACTGTACTAACCTGATTACAAAACATTGTATCTTCTGCAAACTTGTGACAAAGAGCCCTGTGTCACCATATGACGCTCTGGGATCAGAGCTGATTGGCTGGTCCACCCTGCTTTACCTCTCCATCTGAAAAAGCTGTTCTAAAGCTGTGCATTTGCCTGAATATCAATATGAATACTAACAAAGTGCCAAATGTCTTTTTTTCAAGAGCAATGAACTAGTTTGATTTAAATATGCACTTCCTCTTTTCACGGTTTCAGAATCAGGCAAATTCTGTCGTGCCATATGTCATATTTGTTGTTCCAGCATTGTTGATACTCTGTGACCCTTTCCATTTCTGCCGCCTTGGGACTGAAATGAAAAGTGTTGTCTTGTGACTCTGTTTGGCAGTTTTGCAATATGTTTTATTCTTCTCTTGTGCAATACTCACCACCACATTTTCTCCATCCCTCATCCCCGCCATCTCTCCAGCTCACTTCTATCTCATATTTTGGCAGCTCCTCTCAGACCGCGTGCTTCACCTGGTGTTTTCCGCCGCTGGGACTCCTACACCTGCTCAAATTGTACTTTTCTCTGGCCTCTATCTTGTCTCTTTTGGATAGTGAGTTTTTTGTTGACGCGCTCCCCTCTCTGCCTCTGTCTGTGGTGCTGCAGCTGCATCAGATGTGCTAAATCCTTGGCTTTAAAGAATCAAAGATAAAGTGCAATAGTGTTTGGGTTATGTTTAGAGTCAAAATGCAATTGATAGTTGACATTTTTTTAATCAATTTGTGCAACAATTTGTGTTCATTATTCCTTTGCAAAAGTAGAAAAAAAGGGTTTATTTTATGTTACTGTAAAAACGATCCAATATATGTTGAGGTTTAAAACACAAAATATATGTTCAAGTGGGCGGGTCCCGGACTCAGGGTAAATAAACTTCTAGTATCTCAGACATATCTAGAGTCTCCTTACAACTCAACTAATCAATCTAAAACTGCTTTGAAAAGACCACATCTAGTTTATTATATTTTGTATCAATACTTGTTCAAGTTAGTATCTAGTTTCGATACTAGTTTTAGTATACTTTTGACTCCCCTACACGTACCTAATTAAGTGACAGAAGTTGACCACCCGTTGCGCCCCTGCACATCTCGGCTGTGTACAATGGCCTCATGCACAGTCATAAGAATCCATAGTGTGAGAATAAATGCATGCATGTTCATATACAGCCCCTTTCTGACCTGCCGCTGCGTGCATCTGTTTGGTTGTGTTGGTTTTCCCTGCGGTGCCTCTCCCTCCTCCCTGCTCTCCCCCGCGGCTGGAGGAGCGAGCGGTCCCCGGGGACAGCAGCCGGTGTTGATTGACAGCTCGGAGTTTGGAGGTCGAGAAACCTTTAAAACAGCGCTGCCTCTCCCTCTGTCAACTGGACCCTCTGCTATTCACCCCAACAACTGTCTCACTTTCATTTACAAACACGGTGAAGAAATAACATACCTTTTATTTGCCTCACTCATTTCAAATAATTATTGGAGCTGTGATTTCTGCCAAAGACATAATGCTCTCCAGGAAGCGAGTATTTTAATGCGCTACCCCAAGGAAACATCGTGCGCGTCTTTCATTGTTTTGTTTTAATTCTTTCCCCTATAAAGCAAAAACAGCTCCCATCACACTTTATTGGTAGTTAAGTTAATGTTCCCCAGCTGAATCAGGTAACAAACTGTTTATTAAGCTTGTGGTTCTCAAGCAGAAGAGTGCGTACCTCAGGTCACACACAGGTTTTATTATGCTGGTATTTCTACTAGGTCAATCAATCTTGACTTACATGGCCTCTCTTGATTCAGTATTATACACCTTATTTAATGCATACCTTTGTGTTGTTTTAATAATTTACTACTATTATTATTCATTGTTTTGTGTTTATCACGTCACCAAAACACATTCGTAGTTGTGGATTTTGTTCATTTACAGTAAACCTGATTCTGATAGTACTGCATATGGTTTGGACTTGCTTAGTCTAGAGCCCGTTCCAAGTTTAGACTGAATGAGATCCTGTTCTCGGAGACCTTAGACCTTTTCTCATCATTGCAAATGTATCTGTCACTAAATGTATTTTTAGTGCTTGGTATAATCATGTTAACCCCTGTTTAGTGTCACGTTGAATGTTTGTAAGTCACACCCTGTCGCTGTGTTAAAGTTAAAGGTGCTTCCTGTAACTTTTCTGGTGGAGGGTCTATCACCTGCTGGTCTCTATGAAAATTGTATTATTTTGCCTGGAGTGCTCAGTATTGCATTATTTACTCCGGGTGCTTTTACTGCTTGAAACACTTTGGGAAAAGATGCATTCTTGTGGTGAGCAGCAGCACCTCTCCACAGATCCAACCTGTAACTTGACCTATTGACATAAATGCCATGCAGTGGAACTTTCCATGCACAACAATAACATCTCCACTGAGACAAACAGGTGGTCCACCCTCCACCATGAAAGTGACATATTTCATCCACATACACCATTGTCCTGAGAATGAAACGCGCTGGTCATCTTGACACAACACGACTTTCTCTAAATAGTGCTGTTGTAGCTCTATTTTCTGCTGCTTTGTCATTACTGCGAGAAATCCTCCGCTTGACCTGGCCGCGTCCCCAGTCTTTGTATGTCAGTGTTTGCTCTGTCCTCGAATGAAGGGGTTTCGGTGGCCAGATCTGACCCAAATGAGTAGCGTCCCAGTTCGGCGCGAGCTATTTAAGACCTTTTTCTGGTGTGGAAATTGCAGGGCACCGAGATAAGGATAGAAAGGGGCATTAAAGTGAAGATATATTTACCATCTCAAAGCTTTACTGTATTTCCAGTACATCCCGGGCCCTGTGTGTGGCAGTGTGAGAAAGGAGCATCACCGTTTTCCAGTATTTAGTCCGTGACGTGCCCTCAAAGATGCGCTCAATTTGCTTTTCAAATGAGGCGTGAAGAGCGCTGATGTGTGCGTGCCTGTGTGCGGCGCTCTATGCATTTATGTGTGTGTAAAAAAAAAAAAAGGGGCCTTTGTTTTCCCGGTGCCGCGATGTGTGGGGACAGTATCTTTCCCCCAGACTGAGCGCTCCGGTGCCGTAGAGTGCTGTGTCGTCGCTCATAATTGAATAGACACCAGTTTGTCCCGGGCCCGCTCCTCCCAGCGGCCCCGGCGTGCGCCTCAGTGCGTCGACAGGTAGCGCAGCGTAGGACTCCACGGGCCTCTACGTAAAGATTGGTTGTATCCACTGCAAATGAAGCAATCAGCAATACATCATCACTTGAACTTGTCAGATCTTTTGCTTGCGGCGCGAAATCAATCCATTACAAAGTCAGCGAGTGCTAAATCAATTGTGAGGATGTCGAGATGATTCGGTTAATGGGTAATCGTGATTATTCAGGTCACAATATAGCGGTAAGGACTAAAAAACTAATAATTGTGACTATTTTAGAAGCAAAATGTCAGTATGTTCAATTCAATCTGTACTCCAAAATGTATACTTTTTTATGTCACGATAACTTTTGCACTCATAAAGTTTGACTTTTATAAAGATGGACACATTGTATTAGAATGAAAAGAAAAGAAAACAAAGGATTTCACTTTTGTTTTGTTACGTCAATAATCAAGACAAAACGTTACATTATTATAATATCCGTAATGTTTGATAATGTGACATCCCTAGTCTATTGTCAAAAATGTAAGCATTGATCAATTTGCCGTATCGCTGTTAGCAACCTGAGGACACTTTTATTTTACCATCTAACACAACATCATATTTTGTTAGCATTTGTTGGAAAGAGATCTGTTTGATGGAGCTTGACACAAACACATCTTGCAAGACTCAGTAATGTAATGATAGAAAACAAAGCTGAAGCTTAATCAACACTACAATTCACACGTTTGATTATCATTAGTGAATACATGTCTGAGCAGCACCGTGTGTGTTTGAGGCAGTGCAGTTGAAGACGGTGTGTTTGTCATCAATCATCATATATTTGATTAACAACTAATCGTTTTAGCGCTAAACTCACAATATTGATACGGCAACATGTCGTGACGGACATTGGGATACTTTAAAATAACATAAATTCATCATACATTGGACAATTGTTTCCTGATATTAAGGGTATTATGAGCATTAAACCCAAACACATTCTGTTATTCTACATAATCAACCTTTTATCACCAGTTAAAAGAAGTCTGTGGTTTTAGCACCTCCACTTCCTGTGTCTGCTTGTAAACATGATCTCTTCACCTTCTCTTGTTCAAAGTCAGGATCTCGCCCACTTTTTTTCCATCATAATTCACCGCTATATGACATAACCTCTTAGTCTGATGTGGCACTTCCTATACCAGTCCAGTTTCCAGTCCCGGTCCTGTTCCCAAACCAGTTTGTCCCAGGATGTGAGTCCAGGTGTGCAGGATGAGCACCGCTGACCCGCTGCGGCAGTACGAGACGCATTAGGCTGTTGATTGTTTTACATGAGTCTGTCCAGGAAGAATGGATCGCCGGCGAGGCCAGTGCTCTCAGTTTCACACACGACAATAAGAGGAAAACCTGGGCCGCTCACGGGGGATGTGCTGTATTGTGATACTTCTGCTGGGATTTTGGCAACAATGGCGTGCATTGATTTGATGTTATAATGCCTAGAAGAATCATTGTTGAATATGTTTTCTGTGACATTGAATACCTTGTTGTTTTTTCTCCTAAATAGGTACATTTTCCTCCCACAAAGTGACGTGTAAAAGCCGTCCTTTGTGTCAAAATCAGATGGTCTCTCAGCAACTATAGGTTTTAGGTGGTTACTTTAGGGGCTGCTACAAAAACAACACAGCCTTTTCAATCGAATTTACTCAATTACTCAATTGAGAGACACCACTTCACCTAAATCTGCAGGAATACGATAAGAATAACTTCGCTTTACTGTTACACTTCTAACACAACAACTCGTCTTCCGTTTCCTCACAAGTTATTAATTATACTCCCATGCATTTATCTTGGCACGTCATTACTTCCAGGTTCAACTTCTCATATCAGCGCTTATACATTTTGAGCCGCGTGACACCGAGCTTGACTAATTTTCCCAGACAAAAGCGGCAAAACTTCAAGGCGCCATCTTTTCTGTAATTACGCGTAAACCAGGGACGTCAGCGCCGAGACAATTATGGTCAAGCGTGTAGTCCGATCAAAGACTTATAGATACATCCTGCGATTTTTTAATATATTCTTTTTTCACTTTGCATTAATCAGAGACAAATGTGTCAGCGGTTCTACTTCAAAACAGAAAAAAGCATTGATTTAAAAGGGGAGTTGTTTGTGTTTATGTAACTGATGAGACAAAGTAAGGTGTGGGCAATGGACACTTTGTTGTTGCAGCGCACCTCAGCCTTTTGTATGTTGTTTGTTTACAATGTGGCTTGACCCCACAGCGAGGAATGTTCGCTCGCTTCCGTCTCTCTCCAGCCGCCTGCGATTCTTACCCACCACCATTTTCTCTTACCTTTTATATCCTCCTGTCGGCTCTTTGGTCCGCCCACTCGTAACTTCCAGATTTAACTCTTAGGTTCTTTTTTTTTCCCCCTTCCTCAGTTAATCACACTTGGAGTCTTCCCCGTGTTCTCTCTTTCTCAACAGCAGCACAGCAGTTTCGGGATAGACACCGGCACTAATTATCTAGTCTTATTGGCTCCTGCAACACGTGGGAGCTGGTGATTTACATGCGCTGACATTCAGTTCAAACACACACGGGCCCTCGCAACCTTTTTCTGGAAAACAATTAACAACGCCACCCCTCTCTCGCTCGCTCTCTCTCTCCGACGATCTCGTGTTCGTCTTCTTGTTCTCACTACGCCAAACGCTTCTTTGCCGCTTCCTCACGGCTATTGTCTTCGCACCAACTCAAGACAATTTACAGCTAAAGAGCGCGCCAGGCGGAATTGTTGTAGAGTGATTGCTTTCCCCGTTAATTGGCAGTTATTCTTCCAGAAGTGGATAACTTTACTTGACTATAACGGTAGCTAATGGCGGCGTTTAACAGGGCTATATGTAATTTTGACGCGTAAAATGAACTGCCATCAATCAGCGGCGGCAGGAGAGGTGTGCAGAAAGTGCCCAAAAGCACAATATGTGAAATGGGGCATTAGTCATTGTATAAAATGCACATTTTTGTGAGCTTTATAGATCATTCACCTTCATAGAAACTCACTTGCTCCACATTTCCTGCAAGGACAGGGCATAAGGTTCAGACCATTCTTTGTCCTGGAAGCTGAACAAACGCGGGAAAAAATGACACGGTGAAAGCATCAGGAGTGACTCACTCAGAACTTAGAAAATCAATGCAGTGTGATGTAATTTAAGTGGCAGCATTTAAACAGGAAGTAGAAACTAACTTAGCGCTCATACAGGTATTTATATGTCAGATCATACACATCTTTTTGTCATTATTTTTGGGAGAGGTTATACTTTTTTTCATCTCCAGTGAGACATAAGGTCTATATCTGGACACATTTTGGCATACCATCAAACACTCAGACTATTTCTAAGCATTTCAAAGTCCTCATCGTACACATCGCCCCTTTGAACGTGTCGCTCAGAGCCACCTCCCCGTGTTTTCTTCCTTGACCTCGGTAAATTCTTCTATACAGTCACATGGACAGACATATAGGCCACGCGCGCCTTCAAACACAAAGACAAACTTACAAGAAGCGCCGTTAATGAAGCGCGTCTCTCTCCTGTCATGGCCGCCCCTGTTAGCATGACAAGATGTTTACACACACAATCACGCCCGCCGCCTCCGATGCGGGCGCGAAGATGAGAGCGAGATGAGAGGAGGGAGACGTGACGGCAACAAACGGCTCCGCTCCGGACTCTGCTTTTCCACGATTTTGACAAGAGGACAGTTGCGACGGTTCCCCGCTGTGAGCCACGAAATTACAGGCGAGATCTAATCTACCCGGGTTTCGCTACAGTTGTTTCTGCGAGGCGCAACCTGCAGTAAGTCGACTTCCTGTGATGTCATGAGTCCGCGTCTCAATGGTACGTGTTTGCGATTGATTCAGATTGTGAAGAGTAATGGTAAAGAGTAGGATTTGGTAATAGGCACTGACTTTTCTCAATAGGAGTTCTTTAAAGCCTCGGTACTCCTATAGTTCTAGTTTTGAGTCTAGATGAATGAAAGAACCATGAACCATCACATGAAAAAAAAAATGGAGAAAATAATTCTGATTCCAGTTCTGAATGCCTAAATAAAACCAGATTGCATTGAAAATTACTCAACTCCGAGCGCAAACCCACAACAGCAGTTACTTTGCTCTAAAACAAAAATGTTAATTCAACACAGAAAGTTAGAAAATCAAACAATGAAAATGATTGGTCAATAAAAACATGGAGATTAAAAGATTCACAGGATATAAACACAAAATATCCCAGAGTCTTTTCGGCTATGAAAAAAACAATCATCTTAAAAACAAAGTAGAAAAAGCTTCAGTTGTAGTCATCTGGACTCAGTTTGAAAAAATAGACGTTTCGACTCTCATCCAAGAGTCATTGTCAATAAAAGAATTTAGATCGAGAACTCCGATATTAATACTGTTCTGTGGTAAGACCCGCCCATTGGGAGGAGCCTTCCTGAAGTAGAAAGAGTTGTTTGTTTCAACAGAAACTCCCCCCTTGTATCTACCGAGCTAGCCTATTCAGAATCTTAATGGGCTATTAGAATCCTCTTTGTCTTTGTGAGACCCTGGCTCAACCACCCTGAGTACCTGATTAGCATCCGAATGTCCTTGTCCTGGTCCTCTACCTTTCCAGGGGTTCAGTATACCATTATAAATAACAGGAAGATTAAACCTTAGCCCTCCATTTCTGTTTAGTCGCTGAGTCGAAACGTCTATTTTTTCAAACTGAGTCCAGATGACTACAACTGAAGCTTTTTCTACTATGGAACACGTCTGGACGAATGAGGGATTACACCGACATCTTAAAAACAACAAAAGATCAACGTCAAGGATTATATAGTCACAAACAACAACGGTTTTAACTTATTACAGCGACGGTCCCAAAACAAGATGTTCCTGGAGTTTAAACAGAGGCATCAGATCTATCCCATTCACAAAGAAAGTGACAAGAAAATCCGTAGTTCCATCCATGGATTTCTTTTTCTCACTTTTCGACCGGGGGGACTTTTCTGAACTTAGCCACATCCTCCAATCTGAGGGAAAACAATTAGATCCCGCGCTTCCCCTTGTCCTGCAGTGTGGATTACAAATGAGCAAAGCAGGCATTTATCACATTACTACAAACATTTATTAAAGCCGGTTCCCCTGTAAAGCTGCAGAGATAACAGTGGGTAATTGCAGAGACTGGCTCTATTAGTTAAGTATGCCTAATGTCACTGCCTCCGAGCATTAATGGACGCCGTAGTATTATGTCGGTAGCACTCATTACCACCCCGCTCCTCCCTTCAAACAGACCCCCGTCCCCCCCCCGCTCTCTCGCTCCCTCCCCCCTCTCCATTGACCCTCCAGCGGGAGTCTCTGGCACCGTAATGAGAAATGGAAAACACCAAGACGCACACGCACGGACACACACTCGCGCCATTACGAGGGGACAGAGGGGTGCGACGGCGTAATCACACTCGCCCAGGGAAACAATTGTGCCGTTATCAGAGTGATCACATTATAAAAGTTTAATAAACAGCAAACGGCCTAATGGTGAATTAGCCCGCATCTGCCCTCTGTTTTGCCGGGCTATAATTAGTGATTTAACAGAGACAAACAAATGTGCTCGGATATGGCGTTTCACCATCGGCAGATTTGCATATTTTTCACTCAGGCTGGCTGGAAAAGTGTAGCGGGCCAGAGGATGCGGCGCTGGTCAAGAATGGCACGTGGGAAGGTTACGGTGCTTAAAAGAGAGCTAGTTTACGACGTCGTGTGCCTCAATAATGCTTCTTTTGCTGTGTTATTCATGAAATGGGTAATATTGGGCATACATTCTATTATTATAAAATATGTCTTCGAGCAAAACCATTAGTCGTTATCGGTTATTTGGGATGGGGCTGAACGACACGTGGCATTTGAGGGAAAACGGATTCAATGAACTCCTAAACATGACTAGAAAAACACTTCATTTCCGTGTTTGTAGAAGTCAAAACTAGGGTTCTTCAGGCCCTCTACTGTAAGATATTTTGTTGTTACTAAAATACTTACAGTTGTGGCAATTTGTTGATTATGATCATTCAAATTGGGATTTTGGTTAGATTGTAATATATCTGGCAGCCGTAGGTGGGACCAAGCATAAAAACAAAATTGGTGGCAAAATTTGGTGCCTAACCTTTTAGAGAGGTGTATTTTAACACTGACAATTCCTAAAATGTTGTGCAATGTCTTTTAATTAAATGTTAATTCAGCTTGAATCTCTACAACAAATTATTAGTATGCACTTCGATACATTTGACTGGGATTATTACTTGTAATGACTATAAAAGTTTAAGGCAACACCGGAGGGAACCTTCTTTAGCTCGCCTTTGGTCATTGTCATATTTGTAAAGTTCTCTCAAACGCCTGGCGTACTGTAGATAGATAACAATGAGAAAAGTGTCTGTGGGAGTGTGTGATGTTAAATTGGAGGCACCAGAAGTCCCTGTGTGGTGTGTCAGTGGGAGACACAAGCAGACAGCACACAAGAAAACAAGCAGCGCTTGGCTTGAGCCCAGTCTGCTTTTCTAAGTGCCACTTGAGATGTGTATGGAGGAGGCGGACGGGTGCTTGAGATGGTTGAAGAGGAGAAAGAGAGAGAGAATGGAGACAGGGCGAGAACAAACAGGGAGAAACGCCAGTGAACGACGTGTTTTAAGTTACTCAAGTGGGAAAAAAAAAACATTAAAGCACTTGACTGGTTTTCTTTTGTGCCACGATTACTGGTTATTGTTAACTATTACCACAACTGCTACTATAGAGCGGCAACTTTTTTTAAACGTCTTTTTGTATGTGCTTGGAGTCTGTAAAATCGTGATAACAATTGCTATTATCAAAATACGAGTATGATCATTTTTTATAGTTGACTAGTTACGATTAGTTGATTCATAGTTGCAGCCTTCCTACTATGCAATATATATTTATTTTCCTCCCAAATGTAGAAAAAGCCTCATTTTATTAGAAGCTCTTCAGAAATGTAATAATCTCATAATAGACTAATTTAAATTGAATACATTAATATGATTTTGACCAAACGCATTGATTATATTCTCCCAGCTCCTTAATTAAATATTTTTTTTGATAGAGGCAAAAATTATAGTTAACTTGCGCTTGTTAAAACGTTAATAAAGCATGTATGTATGTATGTACATGTTATATTATCAATAAAAAAAGCAATGTTATTATAAATATTATAAATAGTACTAAATAGTAGAAGAATTGGTGAATTTGTCAAGAGAAAAAGGAAAAAAAGAAACAAATGCCCTTGGGAAAAACGCTGGCTACAATTGTGTCTGTTTCAATAGTGCATTTGCATGTGCGGAGCATCGACGCTAAATCAATGACAATTTGTAATTTACAATCACACGGACTTATCACTTTTTATAAGGGCCTCTATCTGTGCTCATCAATATTACATCAGGGCCCCGGACTGTCATAGTGAAGGGGCAGAGAGAGGAGGGACCGAGGGGGGGAGAGAGGGGGAGAGAGGAGGGACCGAGGGGGAGAGAGAGGGGGAGAGAGAGAGGAGGAACCGAGGGGGAGAGAGAGGGGGAGAGAGAGAGGAGGGACCGAGGGGGAGAGAGAGAAGGAGAAGACAGAGAGAGGAGAGAGACTGAGGGTGAGAGAGAGAGACTGAGGGTGAGAGAGAGAGACTGAGGGTGAGAAAGAGACTGAAGGGGAGAGAGAGAAAGGGAGAGAGAGAGAGAGAGAGAGGAGAGACTGAGGGTGAGAGAGAGACTGAGGGTGAGAGAGAGACTGAGGGTGAGAGAGAGAAAGGGAGAGAGCGAGAGAGAGAGAGAGAAAGAGGAGAGACTGAGGGTGAGAGAGAGACTAAAGGTGAGAGAGAGACTGAGGGTGAGAGAGAGAAAGGGAGAAGAGAGAGAGAGAGAGAGAGAGAGAGAGAGGAGAGACTGAGGGTGAGAGAGAGACTAAGGGTGAGAGAGAGACTGAGGGGGGAGAGAGAAAGGGAGAGAGAGAGGAAAGACTGAGGGGAAGAGAGAGACTGAGGGGGGAGAGAAGGAGAAGACAGAGAGAGAGGAGAGACTGATGGGGGGAGAGAGAGAAGGAGAAGACAAAGAGATAGAGGAAAGACAGAAGGGGGAGAGAGAGACTGAGGGGGACAGAGAGAGAGGAGAGACTGAGGGGGGAGTGAAGGAGAAGACAGAGAGAGAGGAAGGAGAAGACAAAGAGAGAGATGAAAGACAGAAGGGGGAGAGAGAGACTGAGGGGAAGAGAGAGAAAGAGAAGACAGGGAGAGAGAGGAGAGACTGAGGGGGAAAGAGAGACTGAGGGGGAGAGAGAGAAGGAGAAGACAGAGAGAGAGAAGAGACTGAGGGGGAGAGAGAGACCGAGGGGGAGAGAGAGACTGAGGGGGAGAAAGAGACTGAGGGGGAGAGAGAGAAGGAGAAGACAGAGAGAGAGAGAGAAGAGACTGAGGGGGAAAGAGAGACTGAGGAGGAGAGAGAGACTGAGGGGGAGAAAGAGACTGAGGGGGAGAGAGAGACTGAGGGGGAGAAAGAGACTGAGGGGGAGAGATAGAAGGAGAAGACAGAGAGAGAGAGAGAAGAGACTGAGGGGGAGAGAGAGACTGAGGGGGGAGAGAGACTGAGGGGGAGAAAGAGACTGAGGGGGAGAGAGAGAAGGAGAAGACAAAGAGAATGAAAGAGAAAGGGACAGAGAAAGCGAGGAAAAGAGAGGAGGAGAAGACAGAAGAAGTGAGAACGTGACAGAGAAGTAGAGGAGAGAGAAGGAGAGGGACAGGGAAAAGGAGAAGACAGAGAAAGAGACGGGGAAAGAGAGAAGCCAGACAGAGCGAGCGAGCGGGACGGAGAGAAGGAGAAGACAGAGAGAGAGGAAGGAGAAGACAAAGAGAGAGATGAAAGACAGAAGGGGGAGAGAGAGACTGAGGGGAAGAGAGAGAAAGAGAAGACAGGGAGAGAGAGGAGAGACTGAGGGGGAAAGAGAGACTGAGGGGGAGAGAGAGAAGGAGAAGACAGAGAGAGAGAAGAGACTGAGGGGGAGAGAGAGACCGAGGGGGAGAGAGAGACTGAGGGGGAGAAAGAGACTGAGGGGGAGAGAGAGAAGGAGAAGACAGAGAGAGAGAGAGAAGAGACTGAGGGGGAAAGAGAGACTGAGGAGGAGAGAGAGACTGAGGGGGAGAAAGAGACTGAGGGGGAGAGAGAGACTGAGGGGGAGAAAGAGACTGAGGGGGAGAGAGAGAAGGAGAAGACAGAGAGAGAGAGAAGAGACTGAGGGGGAGAGAGAGACTGAGGGGGGAGAGAGACTGAGGGGGAGAAAGAGACTGAGGGGGAGAGAGAGAAGGAGAAGACAAAGAGAATGAAAGAGAAAGGGACAGAGAAAGCGAGGAAAAGAGAGGAGGAGAAGACAGAAGAAGTGAGAACGTGACAGAGAAGTAGAGGAGAGAGAAGGAGAGGGACAGGGAAAAGGAAAAGACAGAGAAAGAGACGGGGAAAGAGAGAAGCCAGACAGAGCGAGCGAGCGGGACGGAGAGAAGGAGAAGACAGAGAGAGAGGAAGGAGAAGACAAAGAGAGAGATGAAAGACAGAAGGGGGAGAGAGAGACTGAGGGGAAGAGAGAGAAAGAGAAGACAGGGAGAGAGAGGAGAGACTGAGGGGGAAAGAGAGACTGAGGGGGAGAGAGAGAAGGAGAAGACAGAGAGAGAGAAGAGACTGAGGGGGAGAGAGAGACCGAGGGGGAGAGAGAGACTGAGGGGGAGAAAGAGACTGAGGGGGAGAGAGAGAAGGAGAAGACAGAGAGAGAGAGAGAGAAGAGACTGAGGGGGAAAGAGAGACTGAGGAGGAGAGAGAGACTGAGGGGGAGAAAGAGACTGAGGGGGAGAGAGAGACTGAGGGGGAGAAAGAGACTGAGGGGGAGAGATAGAAGGAGAAGACAGAGAGAGAGAGAGAAGAGACTGAGGGGGAGAGAGAGACTGAGGGGGGAGAGAGACTGAGGGGGAGAAAGAGACTGAGGGGGAGAGAGAGAAGGAGAAGACAAAGAGAATGAAAGAGAAAGGGACAGAGAAAGCGAGGAAAAGAGAGGAGGAGAAGACAGAAGAAGTGAGAACGTGACAGAGAAGTAGAGGAGAGAGAAGGAGAGGGACAGGGAAAAGGAGAAGACAGAGAAAGAGACGGGGAAAGAGAGAAGCCAGACAGAGCGAGCGAGCGGGACGGAGAGAAGGAGAAGACAGAGAGAGAGGAAGGAGAAGACAAAGAGAGAGATGAAAGACAGAAGGGGGAGAGAGAGACTGAGGGGAAGAGAGAGAAAGAGAAGACAGGGAGAGAGAGGAGAGACTGAGGGGGAAAGAGAGACTGAGGGGGAGAGAGAGAAGGAGAAGACAGAGAGAGAGAAGAGACTGAGGGGGAGAGAGAGACCGAGGGGGAGAGAGAGACTGAGGGGGAGAAAGAGACTGAGGGGGAGAGAGAGAAGGAGAAGACAGAGAGAGAGAGAGAAGAGACTGAGGGGGAAAGAGAGACTGAGGAGGAGAGAGAGACTGAGGGGGAGAAAGAGACTGAGGGGGAGAGAGAGACTGAGGGGGAGAAAGAGACTGAGGGGGAGAGAGAGAAGGAGAAGACAGAGAGAGAGAGAAGAGACTGAGGGGGAGAGAGAGACTGAGGGGGGAGAGAGACTGAGGGGGAGAAAGAGACTGAGGGGGAGAGAGAGAAGGAGAAGACAAAGAGAATGAAAGAGAAAGGGACAGAGAAAGCGAGGAAAAGAGAGGAGGAGAAGACAGAAGAAGTGAGAACGTGACAGAGAAGTAGAGGAGAGAGAAGGAGAGGGACAGGGAAAAGGAGCAGACAGAGAAAGAGACGGGGAAAGAGAGAAGCCAGACAGAGCGAGCGAGCGGGACGGAGAGAAGGAGAAGACAGAGAGGAAGACGGGGAAAAAAGAGAGTTTTGGTCAGTAGAGTGTAGTGCGGGGGCGCATCGAGGGGCATGTGCTGAGGTTGTAGAAAACATCGCTTGCAGCATACACAAATGTGCAAACGCATCCCATACGTGTCTACTCCTCCCTCCCTCCCTCTCTCTCTCTCTCTTTCTCTCTTTCTCTCTCTCTTTCTCTCTTTCTCTCCATTTCTGTCTCCCTGTCTCTCTTTTTACTCGCGAGTGTGTTGCCAGCTGAATGACAGGTCCATATTGATCGGTGGGAGGCCTCGGTGTCATTAGAGCCAGTATGGACCAGCAGGCACACGTGGAGGTCAGGGCACACCGTTTCTCTCTCTCTGTGTGTGTGTGTGTTTGTGTGTGTGTGTGTGTGTGTTTGTGTGTGTGTGGGGGGACCAAGCGTTCAGCAGTGACAGGCTCAAGCCATTGAAAGAAAATCAATCGTGTCATAAGAGGAAGGTTTCCTCCAGCCGCCTCCCTCTCTTCGCGCTCTCATCTTTTCGCCCCTCTGAGCCGGCAGATCAGCTTCAGAACCTCACTCTTTTCGATTCGTTCCTCAAGTTGATCGCTGTTTGGGGGTCATGTTTGGGGTTGCGCGATCTATTTGAAGGGTTTTCCCAGCAAAATCGAGCTGTTAGGGACGTCTGAATTGTGTTAAAGGGACATGTTGTGGGGAAAAATAAACCTTTATGAGCTTTTAACCATGTTATAACGGTGTTTATGCCATGGATGCAGTTTTGTTTCCTTGTTTTCCATGTCATATTTCTCAATGTTCTGATTATATTACATGTTTTAATGTCCTTGGTGTTTTATTTTGACATGTCTTCCGTGTGCTTGTGTTTCAGTTTTACTTCCTGTCTGTTGATTAAACGTCCCGCCCTAATGTGTATCACGTCTTGTTTCCTAGTGTATTCAAACCCCAGGTTTCCCCTTGTTCTTTGTTGGTCCATTGTCATTGTCCTGTCGCCTGCAAATTCTTTTGAGTTTCACATTTTAAAATCTTCTGACAGATTTAAAATGTTCTTATATTTTCATGCCAAGATTCTTGGTCATTCTTATTAATTAAAGTATTATTCAGCAGTTTTGCATCTTGGGTCTTTCATTACCTCTGTGGACTTTGATTGATTGGTGCATATTTGAGAATATCTGTATTGCCCCGCATTTGAGGCTCAAGTGCTCATAAATAGTCTATTTTCACCTACCCCCTTTCTCCGCCCCCTTCCCTATACTAACTTAAGACTTAGACTCAATTTGGGTCATATACACGCAAGGTTCAGAATGTTGTTTTGCAACTTTTCATGACTGCTTGCTACGGCAAAATGCATCTAACCTTTAACTGGAAATCAATGGACTTGTTTCTATTGCTAGCCTGTTTGTGATCAATTTTGCCGGTCGCAATGAACAAAATGTAGAATAGTGATCTAAGCGCGTTATAATTTATTGCTAAGAACTAAAGAAAAGCCTATGCCTCCTTTTTACGAGCGGTGGAGACATTTGCCCAGATAACAGGGATGACCCCGAACCAATTAAGTTAAGGGCTTTACAAAGTTTAAGTTTTGAAAATATATTCCACTTGATTTCATTGCATACTGTCCTTTGGTTATTTATTATTGATGTTCGCACGTACACAGCGGCGCGCGCGGGGCAAGCATCCACCTGTTCATGCTCTGCGTTTCCGCCTGAGGGGACTGGGATGGTAGATAACAGTTTGAGTGGGCCTGCTGCAAAACACTAATCAGAGCTAACGCTGCCTAATTAGCACCGAGTCCGCTGATTGGCTTACAGCAATAATTAACACAGGTGAGAATAATTAGCTCCCCACAGACCTGTTTGGGCCGTGTGCGCGCCAGTGTGCGGGGAGGAGGATGTTATTATGCAGTCCTGGGTCCCCTGCGACTCTCGAGAGGCAGAGGGAAGAATCAAACTCATTACTGAAACCAGGCCAACCTGCGTTAGGTGCTCTGCTTTCCCACACCCAGAGAATTAGCCACGGCCGAGATACAAGATACACCTCCCGTCGATCTAAGTATCCCTCCTTTGTCTCCATCCTTCACTTTTGAATCTCCCCTTCTCCCCTCGGCCCGCGGATCACCACTGGGGGTGCGTTTGAGGAATCTAACCGGTAGCTGAACCTGCGCAGATGAAACGCAAACACGGGGCCGGCGTCTCTCTGGTGGTCTGCGTCAGTCTTTTTATCCCACACCAATCTGAATATGTCTGTTGTGTTACCTTCAAAACCAAGCAGGGGAACTTAATGGCTCACAGTGGATTTGATAATATCCTGTAATCTGGCAACGCTACACATTATAGCAGGGTAATAGTGGAGAACTTGAATTGATTTCATTAGTATTAACGTAGATTGAGGGTCAAAATGAATGTTTTTCGAAGTGAACGTGTTAAAATGTGTTTGTGAACCTAGATTGCCTTGTGTTTTATGCACATTTGAATATTGAAGTTCAAAATTGTTCTGATTTCACGGAAAAGTCTCATGTCAATTCCACAATCACAACAACAAAACACATTTCTTTTGACACTATATTGTAAATATAATGTCATTTTCAACACACATAATTTGAGTTTCTACCATGCGGTGTTACATATTACATGATTTCTTTCAGTATTGATACTTGTAAGTATTTTCAACACTAGTTTTAGTATTGTTTTGTAAGTGGGAATACATTTTTGGAACCTCAAATTGTGTTTTCCTTCGATCAGGACCAGAACAGGAGAAAACCAAGTCCACATCAGGCTTAAAATGAGCTCAATTCAAGACCAAATAACAACAACAACAACAACAACTGTGAATGCACCCATATGTTCATTCAAAGTAGGCCCATTGTCAAACGTTTATGTCAAAAGAATATTGTGAAAATGTAACAACACGACCCATGCACTGCAGTTATTTGCTTGCATTACGTCTACAAATACTGCGAGACACGTTGGATGTATATCTGACCCAAGCGCAGGCCCCGAGGTGCTTCATTTCCCATATCATTAAATTGCAAAACGCCTATTTCACTCACAAACTTACTGTCGACCACGTTCAGTCCAATTCTCGTCTAACGAAATAATGAGAAGGAGTGTGGAAAACGAGACAAAGAAAATAAAACGCGCAGAGTGTTTTGCCGAGAGAGTGGCCGTCGTTCATCAGTCTGTAGCAGCATGGTGTCCTCCATCTCCATCTTCCCGGTTATTTTTACCAAAGAGCTGCGTCTTTGATCACGGCAGCATCACAGAGGAGGAGACAGGCACGCCGCCGCGGAGAGGGGGTTAATATCGGAACACAATTGACGGCTTGTCACTTTTAGCTCCCGGGCACCGCCACGTCGCGCCGGAGTAGTTAGCTAAAGCTCGAGGAGGGGCAGCACGCACCTTCAAGCTTTTGGAGTGCTAAATAAATAACAAGGAACCGTGTAAATTGGTGTTTTCCTAGAGTGTGCGGCCGCGCCTGAGATGTATTTTTCATGTCAAGTCGTTTTAGAGTGGTTTAGCGGCGGCGAATGCACGGTAATGAATTTAACCTTACCTCAAATGTAAACAGACAGATATACGCGGGCGTAAACATTAACTCGTGTTCACCTGACCAAGAGACACTTAGCTTCATCGACGTTGCTGTTATCTCCTTTACGCCAAGAGCCACTGGTTAGGCTTGAAAACTGTCTCAAACGTTTCCAATTTGGTCTTGTTTGGTAATGTTCATTTTGCTTTAAACACAGGTTATTTTTCAAATTGGAGATGTAATCATTTTGCCATAACAAGGTCATTACGTCTCCTAACTTGTTGTCTTTAAGTTGAATGGATAGTTTCGCCAGTGTTTTGACTTTACCTAGCCGTGAGCCATGAGGTTGAAGGTTCAATCCCCAGGCCGGCAGGTTTAACTCTCTTTAAGTGGAGTCTGCATATCGTCCTTGTGTTATTGTGGGCTGTCTCCACAGTTCTCTGGGTTCCCCCCACCAAAGGCAATGCATGTGTTAGAATGGGCTGTTTCCCCCAGTGAGTGAATGTGAGCGAATGGTTGCCTGTCAGATAAATGGAGGGGGTCAAGGAGGGCATCTGGTGTAGAATCAAATGCAATGCTGACATAAAAAAAAAAAAAAACACAGACGTTACATAATACACTGCAGACGTTAGACATGGTTTGGAAACATAATTGTGGTATGGTCAAAACTGACATCGATATTAATGGACGCCGAGTCAAAGCTTTGACTGTGCAGCGATTGTGTGTTCGATCCTAATTGTGTCTTTCACTGTGGATCAATGGGCACGTTTAAGCAATGTTTTAATGGGGTTAAGGCTGTTTTAAGTTACATTTTTATATTGTTTAATTTCAGGCTTATTGCATATTTATTGATCTCAAAATTGCATAAGTTCATTTGCAAAAAACAGATAAGTGCCATCTGTAAAAAGGCTTGTACTTCTACTGTTTTCAAAAGCATCTATTTTAGTGCAATAAAAATCCTATTCTTTCCTTTCTTGAGAAAATCTTCTCAACTATATTTTTGATATACGTATATATTTGAAGATAGTAAAAAAAATCAAAAAAGAGATCTGTTTTAGATATGTACTCTGATAAGGTTTCTCTATCAAAAGATTTGCATTCTTTGTTCATTTATTTCTGACCTCATTCTAGTTAAAGTTGAGTCGCTGCCTTAATGTCTCTGTTGTTGACTTCCAGGCATCTGGAGGGGCCCGTGTGCACATTAGCCTATAACCACCCACATTTTCATACACCCACATACATACTGTGACTGTCTGATCTCAGGTCTCGCTCTGACAAGCCTCTCGTGTTCACTAGATTTGTTTTTTGTCGAGCTTGCTTCTGGTAAACACTTGCCTTTCAAAACATGACGCTCCTACTGCCTCTGTCAGACCGGGGCTGTCACCACACTCTCCTCACGCACCCCGCAAAGACTATGACACTGACACAGGTGTAACGAGTGTCAAAGGCACAATGTATGTATGTATGGGCTTGCACAATGAAGGAAAAAACATGTTTGGATAGGATTATTTTATGATACTAGCATCACTTTGAACAAATACTAGCTATAGAAATACAAATATAAACAATAATGGTGGGATAGTGTTGTGTAAAACTATAATACTTGATCAAAGACAGATTGCAAAGACTCAGAACATGAATAAAGATACATTTCTATCGGAATATCATGGTTTGTGGTTGACTGTTAAGCGCATTTAGCTTTGAACTTGAACAACTTTAAAGAAGTGGTTCCCAGAAGTGGCTTGGGGACCCACCTTCATGCGTTGACATTTATTTTATTTTCCTTTTTTCTTTTATAAATTCAATTCAGGCAAATTATTTCTCCCATTGCCATGTCAAATCCTTCAAATCAGGAAGGAATACTTCTGCATGAAACCCACGAATAGTTTATGGTAAAACATTTTGCACTTTCACCAAGGATAGTCTTAAACTATGATTATATCCGCACAGAATTTTGTTAATTAAAAAGATTAATTACTAGGCAAATTATAAATTGTCAAAGGTCAACGACCTCCTGAAAACGGTCTTGCATGTGACCCATATTTTGGCTTAGAACCACAGCTTGAAGTCAATCGTTGATACAACCATTATCTCAAAGTTTGTTTTTTTTTTTATATTCCTTAAACAGTACTTAGAGCCGCTTACTAGAAATACCAGAACTAGAGCTGATACATTGTCTCCACAACTGAATTTCACTTGACTTCATGGCACATTTTCCCGTCGTCTAACCCAAGTCTCCCCATTGAATTCTCCTTTGACTAAAGAAACAAAGTGAAAGCAGGTTGATTGAGGCAAAACAAGGAAGGTTGTTTTTTCATATTTCCTGTTTCAATAATTAATATGCATGAGTTTTATGGCCGCTTAAGATGTGATCAATTATTCATTAACAGCATGTTAATTGCATCCACATTCGTGAATATTTAACCAAACACTAAATCAGTGGGGTCGAATGAGCAGCAATATGGACATTTTATAAGCTTTGCCAAAATTAGGTTAGGCTTTAATGAAAACCATAGAGAACAGATTGAAAAAGGGACAAATGCGAGGAAAATAATGAAGGGAATGAAAAATGCGGTAGATGAAATAAGGAGTTTGAAGCATGTGTTTGGAAAGCAAAGGCTTACCGAGGTTTCTTACTGTTTTGTGTAACCTAATGCGTTTTAACTTGTCCTTGTAGATAAAACAGTTACAATCATTAATGTTTTAAAACGATACACAATTATTATGCAAATATAATACACTGCACTGGCAGCTTAGTAAGTAGAGAATACGAAACACCAAGGTAATCACACCAAAAAAAAGCAAAAGCTCAACTTTTTTACCATCTGCCAAAAAGAAAATATTTTTTCTCTTAAGGTAAGCATTTGCATATTGGCTTTTAGAGTTTTTAAAACAATATCAACGGTGTATATAGTACTTTTGTTGCAATTGTCTTCATTTAGCAAGACTTCCAGCACAAAGATCACCATGATATACCACGTGGCTCTATTTATTCTTGAGATGTCAGAATATTAGCAAAGTTGTGGGTTAAAATGTATTCTTATGGACACCACCTTAGCCTTTCTGTTTGCTTTGTCTCCATATTCCTTTTTATAAACTTGCCGCTGTAATCTCCCCATCTGCACTGTAAAAGCCAGTCCCCCTTTTTCCCTATATTCAGTGAAAAAGGGACCGCAGACTCCTTTGTCCTGGGTCTTTATGTGTGTGTGTCCGTCCCGCTCTTGTTTGTGGACTGCTCGGTGTCTGGACGCTGACATTTCTGCGCGTGGATAACCATCGCGCCCTCTGTCCCTCTGTCCCACCAGCCGTGACGCGGGCTAATGTCACCTGTCACTCTCCAAATCCCGCGGACATCCGCTGGACCCCCCTTATTTTGAATCACTAGTACAACCACAGTGTAGTCGCTGAAGTGAAGAGGATAGAGTCCAGCACATTTGAGCTTTACTCAGTGTAATCAACTACAGCAAAAGATACAACTCTAATACTCAAGTTAAAGTAGAACTTATAAACTACAGATTACTTAAAACTAGGGCAAAATGTAAGAATATATCAGAGATTGAAATTCTGTTCTGGGCTCAACCAAATGACTTGATGACGTGCTTTTTAAATTTAGAACAAAGTAATAGTACTTGTACATTAAAGGTGCTTAAAGGTGCACTGCATAGCCTTTCTGATGGCAGGCTATTTACCTGATTGCCCCCATGTTATGGCTTTGCCTGGAATTTTGTATTTATGTATTTATAATGTATTTAGGTGTTTTCAATGCCCAAAAGTACCAAAGAAAAAAGTTATTTTCTGCGATTCAACTTCGCTGATGGTGTTACCTGCTTGCCTCCAAGGCAGTTTATATACTTATATTATAAGTTTAATACGTATTCTAGATAAAGCAATATATGTCGGGTACTTTTGAAATACTTTTCGGCTGCTGGCTGCATATCAGCTTCTAATGTATTGTTTTCAGAAACAAAAGTCATTTTATATGAAGAATACAAAAGGAACGCTTTTGGAGCATAACATCTCTATGGAGATGGTGGGCCCTGCACCTTTAAATGTTAGTCAACAATATAAATTTAACTACTCCAGTCTATTACTGCCCAATTGCTTGCTCAATGGACCTTACCTGCAAGACAAAGGCCTGAATTCTTCTCCTCCAAATACCTCATATGCCTCCATAACCGGCTGCTCTTTACCGCCTCATATCCAAATGGCAGCCCCGCCTCTGCTTAGCCTTACATTTGCCCTCTCGAAATATGGAACTGGGGAGAAGACATTACATCGGGAACAAGGAGAAAATCAAAAGGGGTTGCGAGTTGACTTTTTGCCGTGGGACCCCTTGTTTTAGAGGCTGTTTTCAATTACTGCGCTGGCCCCGGTGCGGAGGGTGGAGGTTTATGCGTTATATGGGAATGTAATTGACTATAACTGCCCTCTTAACATTAACCAGGTGTGCCGGGCTGAGTGTGTGAGATTAGGCCCCGGGTCCTGGCTGCCTGTATAATGTGTGTGCGGACCCACTAGGAGCTTGTTGATGTATTTATACCCTGCTTCTGTGAGGTGCTTGCCCATTAGCACTGTGTTTCAATCGGGGGTATTTTTCCTGTGTGCAGTTGTGAGTTTTCCTGTCCCGTGTGTCGCGCGTTGGGCCCACTCAGAGTCAAATAAGTGAGTGAAAAAGGTGAAAAGGAAAAGACACAGGATACAGATACGGCCCGCTTCAAGGGGGTCCAACTTTTACAAGGACAAAGTCAAAAAACTGGCTCTATTCACGAGGGCTGACATGCTGTGATTTGTATGTATAGCGCTGTGCAGCCTGCGGGGCACATACCCAAGGGCTATCACAAACACCCAAGCCCAGGCAGGGGTGCGCGGTCGGGGGGAGAGAGGGAAAGGGTGGTCGTGTGCTTGACGAAGAGAGGCGAGCATCAACAGGCTGTCAATCAAACTCCGGCCACAGCCTGTCAGTCCGGGATAGCGAGCGTCCGGGCGGGAACGGGACTCCCTGGGACCCCTGGAGCAGGTGGGGGTGACTGAGGTGTCAGCTCATCGCCGGCTTGATTTGATATTTGATACAGCGCGTGTGGCATTTGAATGCAAATCTATTTTGATTGTCCCACCATCTGATAGGGTTAAGAGGAACCTATGGGGGATATGCGTTTATGTGTGTCTGAGTGCGCTTGGCTGCTTAGAGACCAAAACCTCCCCAAATAGGCTCGCATATTACCCACCAATTCACTTGCATTAGGTTTGATTTGTCTCGCAGCGTATAAACATAATCATATAAATGTAAATATATACACTACGACAATGAACTTAAAATAGATTAAACTGCAATTGTGGAAGGTGGGCTGCATGGTGCGTGGACCTTTATATAGCTTTGTGCTGATGACATTAGTTTGAAAGCCAAAGCCGCCAAGTGGATGGACAAACAGGCGAATATGGACAGATAAATCTAGTAACGCTGCGGTATATGGAAATGCGTGGCTCAGTTCGCTCCCAATTAGAGCAGTGACTTCTGAAATGCCATAATACCCATTAATTAACCGGCTGCTATTTTCCCAGTGATTTGGCTAATTAGTCTGCAAAGCTCTACACTCTATCTGGACCATTATTATTGGGCTTTAGCCATGCAAACATTCTCACATCTACACACGAGAGCTGGGGATGCGGTGCCAACGCGGACGTACTTAACGTGCACATACATATTACATTATACAGACACAATCTCTCCCCCCCACATCAGGGCGACTCTGATTTAAGTGACAGTGACACTATTAAATGCTTCAGCACATATGAGTGAGTGTTAATTGTGGAGAGATAGGAATGGATTTACTCTATTCTATATACTATTATAACTAGACGTGAATAGCAATGTTCGGATAGATTTACTTTCATGATAATAGTTCATAATAAACAAGTACTCATAGCTTTCCCCCTCATATATGATGTATTGTGTGGTAAATCTTGTGCCTTACTTGGTTATATGTGCCATCTTAGTTTGAAATGTGACAGTTTGGATATATTTTACCGTGTTCTGTTGTCAGTAATGTGTCACTTCTTCTTTCATTTTTCCCTTTAGTAACTATGTGTAGGGTTACATTTGCAAGAGAAATATTAAAAGTGGAATTTAAATAGAAAGTAACAGTACAATTGTGATTCTACACAGCTCAATAGTGTACTGTTTCAGATTCGCTTGAGAAAAAGAGGCAGCGCTTTGGTCTCTCTTGTAAAGCCGCGTGACGAGTGGCGGACAGTCCATCAGTGTCTCCCGTTGGACAGGCAGGTCACTGACACAGCACCCGACACTGGGAAATCTGTTCAATCACTTTTCCCTCTGTCAGGTACAAAGCCGTGATTGATCTGCTGCTCGCTTTACAAACTTATCCCGGTTTAGCAAAAAAAGCATAATTCTGTAAGTTTATTAATTAGTCATTGTCATCAATACTGCACCCCCCAGCGGCTGCTGTTGGTCGTCATCTCAGCTGGTGTCATATGTTTGCATTCGCACTTCTCGCCGCCCGATGAACTTCATAAGCGTCCTATCACCACTTTAATCAAATTACTTATGAACCAAAATTGACAGTTTTCATTAATTATAAAGGATTATTCTAATTGCAATTCAAATTTATTCATTTAGAACAGACGGCATTCAGCAATGTTTCAGCAAATTTGCATATTAAATGGAGAGGGTAGGCCATTAGCTATGCAAATGTATGCATGATTCCTTATTTTGTGATTGGTGGGCCATATGTAGCAGGCTGAGGGTGTGCAGGTGAGGAATCTGGAAGGAGCTGTAATGTGTTTGATAAACAGAGGGACACAAGGCCAAAACACACACTTCCACACATATTCACTGGCTGTTCTGCACTGAGCTCTGAGTCCCTCTTCAGGATCCATTCCTCTGTCTCTGGCTGTCACATGCTCCCAGCCTGGGCTTTCATATTTCTCCCTCTAGACCCATTGGAGAGAGCAACTTTTCACCTCAGAACAAACACAGCACACTAATTAAGTTTCTGATTTCTGATCCTGCTGCATTTAGAAACATAACCTTGAGCCCGGTTATAGTTACAGTCATAGTTATGATTTAATACACTGCTTAAATGGAACAAAAAGACTGAACTTTTGCGAGCGGCACATTCATCCCCACAATGTATGGTGCTGGTCCCGGGTTGACACAATGCTCTTTATCAAGCTATATATAGTCAATGCATTATGCATTAAGTTTAACATGCGCTTAAATCAACACTGTTCAGTGTGACTGTCTGAGTGTTGAGCGGGCCGAGCAGAGCGGTTAGGGTAAATGAGTGAGCAGGAGGCGGTCACACACACCCTTGGGCTGTGGCGGCGTCTCCCCGCGCTGATGACAGGGCCATTATTCACCGGTCAGTCCCACGGGGGCGGGCTCTGGACAGGGGCAGCAGAGCGTCCCAGCATGGCAGGACAGCGCTGAGGTGAGAGGGACCAGGACCCTTCATTAGAGGGGCCTGGAGCGGCTCCCTCTCTCTCCTCCGCCACTCGCTCGGGCTCACTCAGATTAATGGGCCTGGCCCGACAGAGGAAGTGTTTCAATCAGCAGCGCCTGCCAAGCCTGTCCATCACAGAGACAGCCCCTTATTCATCATGGCTTTGATTCGCACACTCATTCACACATGTTTATTGGCTTACATAGTCCTGTGCTCTAACCACATGTTCTGATATCATCAGTTCTAGAGTTGTACATTTTGCACTCTGTTTCCCACCGTGGTTCCTCTGGAGCCGAAGGGATTTCTGCTGTCTTTCAGTGCGCCCTGCACTATATCTCAGTTGAATTTTGAATGATCCATTTCGGATGAAATGGATGAAACACAATTGGTTAAGTGTCTCTGGGACTTCTGTCCCCAAGCTGGGACTGGATCGCTGGCTCCGGGGAAAGCTCGGAACTATCGCTCCCTGGTGGGTCTGTCCCTGAGCGGGAAAGGCACAGTGAGGATCCCCCTGACCCACCGTCTTGCTCCTCTTGGGTCCATTTGTTCTGAGAAATATTTAACGACGGGGCAATTTCAGCTGACATGGCATGCACACACACTGGCCAGATACAAGGAGAGGACAGGACGATGCACCGAGTGGAATGGAAATAAATTTTTCAGCGCTGTGAGATGTTCTTTTTAAATAAATCATGACACTTAAGATAGACATGAGGGCAATATTGAGGTGCAGGCTGCTACTTTAAGGAGTGGAACTATAAAGGAATGAAGTGAGACTCTGTTTGCGCTCATATTTCTATTGATCTATCCAAACTGTAAAGTGGGCCACAGCAGTGTGATACAGACCGCTGTCCGGGGCTCGGGGCCAAGCCCAGAGACAGAGCTGGTTCTGGATTATTAATGTCCCCCCCTGTGGAGACAGACCCCTCCTCCACCCAGTGCCCCACTACACCCCTGGGGTCAGCCGGCATGGCTCCTGGTGCAAGGCCCTCCTCATAAATCTCCCTAAATTAGTGTGCGTGTGTGTGAGTGCACTCCAGCCTTAAACATATACTTTGGGCAGAGAGGCAGGTCAGTAGAAAAAACAAGGCAGTCAGAGTCTGGCTGAAGTGTCAGTGATGCATAAACGAAGCACAGGGAGGAAAGACTGAAAGAAACAAAGCACAGGGAGAAAAGAAAATACACAAACACAGGATGAGGAAGATATTTCATGTTGTGAAAGCAGTGGACTTCACTTTAAGTTTACTCAACTATTTGTCACGTTTAGAACTGAAGAAACTTGGCCTTGACTGCAAATTTCCCCACTTCAATTACAACACTTCTGACCGGGTTAACGCTGACTTCCTGAACAAATCTTGATGCTTAATTGCTTAAGCGAGAGATCCTCCATTCCTCTACCTGCTGTGATTAGTTCAGCATGTCCCACGGTGGTAACAGGCCGGGAAGTGCTGTTGTGTCACTTAGTTAACCCCCAAGACAAATGGCTCCCCTCCGGAGCACAGTGAATTACACACCTCATGAAGCATATTAGGAGCCAGACACAGTGCTTTTCTTCAGAGATCATCTCTGTGGCAGGATGGATGAGGAGCAGACCAGAGGCCTGAGTTATGGCATCACCCATTTTACAGCAGCGGCAGGAGCACAGAGCAGAGCTGTCAGAGCAGGGAAAGGAAAAGATATAATAAAAAAAAAAAAAACACAAGTTAAAAAAAAAGGCTGGGAAAATGAATAAACTGCGAGCATCGAGTGAGATAATGCACAACACGCAAGTTATCAGTGCAAGATCTGACAAGGAGAAATACTCTTTACCTCATTTGTGGCTAATGTTGGAAAATTATTAGAAAATATAACAGCATTGTCCCTCGGAGGCTTCCTTGCTGTTAGCTAATCGCTTAGACAATCTTTATCACCACTGTAATAATATTTAGATGCTACAGGGATTACTTAAAAGTTGCTCTAATTGCTTTCCTTGTGTTTGTTTTTTATGGGCAGAGGGTGATTTTGTGTTTAATTGCTCCAAAGTGACAAATAAGACCCGTTATGATATGATGAAAGTGTGAGATCATTAAATTACAATGGCCAACGCTGCCCGTGTTTATTTGCTAACTCCTTTTTTCACTTTCACAAATTTATGCCACGAGGCTTGAAGAGGCCAAGCAGTTATTTACACAAATTCACTTCCACGGCCGTTCCAGGATTTGGGGGTAATTACGTGAGAGCAAAATGGTTTTATTTCATTTAATCCGGTCTGCACAGCAATTTGCTTTGGTAATATTTGTATCTGTGAAGTGTACGCCGTAAAAACAGCTTGAAACCAGGCACAGAGTCGAATACAAACAAGATGGAGGGGGGCAATAATCAAAGGGAGGATCCATACAGGAGATGAAAACCATAACGGTAACGACCCAATGATGTTTTAAGGCGTTTGGGTTCTGCTTCGGCGTGCAATATTTCAAAGCAATATATTGATTCCTGAAGGATATTTTTGAAACTTAAGAGCTGCTGTGTGAGGCTCATGAGCAACAACAGCACGAGACAGCACAAAGACTGAGGCGTATGATCAATTTACTTTGACGTTCAAGAAAATACTGCACTTTTTACTAAGCACGGCATACACATGGCTCAGGATTCAGTGTGTTAAATGGGAACTTTTTAATGGTTTTTATTATCTTGTGTGGGAATGTCACAATATAAAATGGTATTGTGAGTCATGATTTAGCAATTATTCACAGTAACTGCGAACGTGACTAAACAACAGTGACATATTTTGTTCATGTGTACTTTACATTTATGTGTATTTTTTGTACTATAGATTGAAGAAAAAAAATACTTAATTTTGTTTTCAACTTAGTCACGATTATGATTGTGACCTATATGATCACAAATATTGACCCAATAATCTTCATAACCCATAGTCAGTTTTCATGTCCATGTAATATTCTAATATTCTAGTTAAACAGTTAGAAATAAGTCTGTTTTTAAATATTACTACATATACAAATATATATGTTATTTGTCTTGATTTTTTTAAATGCAAATCTGTATTTTTCTGATGTTGTTGTACATTGCAATATTGAAATTAACTCTCAAAAACCTAAAATGTTGGTGTTCCTTTACTAACCAACAACAATGTTACTTAAGTTGAAATGTAATGAGTCTACGGTTTTCATTATACTATGCACTACTACTAATATGACCACGTGAGTACTATTATTTATTCACTTTCCTTCAGCTCAGTGGATTAATACATATAAATGACTATAATTAGTGATACAAGGCAAATAAGGGCTCTCTGTGCTCATTTTTGCCGGTCAGCTGTCCATCACATTATCCATAAATCCTGTGATAATCTGCCTCTGCTCCTGCATTAGTTACACACTCGGACCCCCCCGCCCCGCCCCGCCCCTCACGCACAGGCCCACTCTGTTGATCCATGCAAATGTGTCCCACCGCCTCCCTGCTCTAAGTGAGGAGAGCAGACAGGAGTTTTGTAGTTTCCATGCGGCTGACTACAGACACCTTACATCTGGTTAATAATGAATCAGATGATGGGGCGTGAGGGAAGCGAAGGGGACACGCATACAAGCTGAAGCCACAACATCAGAGACCACTGCAACCATTTCAGGACAGGAGTACATTCCAATGCATAATCCAACACTTTATGAGCCCCAAGACCATTCATAAAGAGGTTTAGATAAAGTTAGCCTGGATGAGAGCAATACAGATGCATTATGGGATGATCTGAAGTCATATAATCACACATTTGTTATATTATATTATATTTCTCCAATGTTTTCCAATTCCTTTTTTTTATTGATGTATGCAAACATGTTTTATTCATTGTAGTTACGGTGTAGTTACTTAAAAAGTAACGAGACCTTATACAAAAGTGGCATGTTTAGTAGGGCAGCAATGATTAATTGTGACTAGTCAACTATCAAATAATAATGAATGATCATATCTTGATCATCGTAATCGTTATCTGAACTATGCAGACTCTAAAACACATGAGTTGATCTTTTGTAACAAAGACAGTGGTATTAATAAAGCAAAATGCAAAATAAATAGACAAACTATTTAAGATTTTGATCAATAATACACTTACAAATATTCTCACTTTCTGCCACCATATTACAACCTTTATTTGGTTAAAAAAAAGTGTTTAAAAATATCACAATGTAAAAAAAAAAAAAATGGACTTGTCGAAAAAAATAATAGATAATACAAATGACAAATAATAAGAAAAAAATCATCTCTGTCTAATTGACATAAAATAAGTATAATAAGTGACAGTCCTGATGTTTAGATGATGTTCTTATTCATTTCTATTCCCATGCAGAGTCCCTGTTTCAGACCCCAGTCCCCCCATAACTTCCTCCTGTTACCTGGCCCAAACCACATATTTAACCCACACACATTTGGTCACCTCTGACTCCCCTGACCGTTAACTTTACCTCGCCCACTTATCCCTCCTCCTGTCTCTATTGTAATTATACCTCAGAGCTGGAGGAGTTGGAAAGATAGTGAACGATTGCTATGAATTAAACAGAAGGTGCATGGAGGGAAGTGCTGCGTTTCGACAAGTGAATGTAGTCCGCGGCTGCTCCCTGACCTCGGGTAGATAGGAGAGTTAGGACCCCGGGCCTGTGGGGTCCAGTCCACACTGTAAAAAAATCCATCTCTCTCCACCCCATGAATTATTGAGGTATTGGCCTACAGCTGCTAAAATATACAGGAGGGTGGGCAGTCGCTCCGATCGGATCTCGCCAACTCTCAATCCTGGAGTATGTCTGTCTGTTTCTGTCTGTCTTTCCAGCAAATTCCCCATCCACTCCCCCATTTCTGTTTTGAAATTCTACCACTAAAATCTGCTGCTGTTTCACTAAGTCATTCGCACTGCCAGAATCTCTAAGTGTACTGCTTTGATTTTCCAAAGGTTATACGGGCTATTTTTTCTCGACAAAATTCTAAAATTACAGAGCACGCCTTGACCTTCTGATCTCATATTTTACACATTTAACCACGTTGTTATTGATCCAAAATTGACCAGCAGTGTAGTATACCGACTAGTCAATGAGATTATTGAGATTGGTTGATTGCACGCATGGATGATATATTGGTGCGAGACCAGTTTTGGTGATAAGGAGGATGTTTTCATCTATTATCGGTAAGATGTCCCAATATATGTTACACAATCATTGTAAAAAAATAAGTCTAGAGAAACTACATTTTGTTTTTTATTTTTTGTTTTTTCACAAAAGGGAAAGGTTTATTTGTGAGTGTAACATCAACTTTACTTCCATTTGTGGACCTACCTAGGATAAATTATTGATTGATTTATATACAAGAAAAATATTGGAAGTAACGGCTCCATTACTCCATTCCATATGCGAGATCCTGAGTTTTCAACACGGTCTTCACTATTAATGAGCTATATTATTGTCATTAACCTCTCACAGAAGCTAGAACAGAGACCAGACTAACATTACAAAAAGGTTGACTATATCATTCACATCACAAGAGGCTTTTTTCTCTGCACACTTGAGTGGTGTCTAGTGCTAACCAGCTGTCACACATTTAAACTGTTCGTGGATGTATCCCCAGCTCTTGTATTACATCAGATCCTTGTAATGTGCACAGCAGTCGTCCAGCCCTTGAAATGAGACACAACTCGCCTCTGTCCATTCATCTTCTCTGTTGTTTTTTTTTTGTTCTTTCCATTTTTTTTTTTTCAGATGAAGCAATTGTCCGAGGCATTGCTGCTTACTGTTTCTTTTGACATGGTGTGCGCGGATGATTATATCTAAGGCAGTTGGCTCCAAACGCGCTGCCCAGTGCACAATTCTAGCCATAACAAATGAACAGAGGGTAGAAAATAAGACATATGAAAGAAAAGCTGAGCATAGGAGTGATTCTCTCTGTGGCTGCTGGTGATCTGTATTGTAAGCACTTTCGGCTGTCAGCACTTCTTTGAGCTTTCTCAAAGGCAGCGGGAGGAGGACTGGGAGGAGGAGGAGGAGGAGGAGGGAAATGTAGTAGTTTCATTTGCCTTTATTTTAAGACCTCCTGTTTATTTGTACACAGGCTGTTTACTTCTCGGTTCATTTGATTCTTTGTGTCTGTTTGTTATAGCGACTTGCCGAGTGAATGGAGTAGTTTGGCGTTAAAGAAGTTGTCAGCTCTTGGGGTGGAGCTAGGGAATAAATTGTCCCCCTTTTTGCTGCTTAGGCCGCCGACGCTCGCCAACCCCCCCCAGTCCTGACTCCCCCCCCCCTCCCAACCTTAACTCCTAACCCTCCCTTCTCCCCCACTCATTAAGTATTGATGCGGGTAGCCATACTTGCCATCTCAGCCTATTAATAATGCATGGCAGGTGCTGTTGATGTGGTCCCTCACACTGAGATTGAGAGCGGCAGGAATGGCAACAGCGCGCCACTGCATCGTCGCTACAGCCGGAGCTCCGTTACGCGACGCTCGGTGCAGCTGGGGAGCCGTCTGCCCGCTGCACTTTGCGGCTGTGACTGTGGAGATGGATATACAAACTAGCATCTTACTCAATAACCCAAGGCCTTTTTTTTTTTTTGCATAGAGAAAATGTCTTTGATGGACGGTGGTGGGCGCCTGTCAAAGATTTCGTTTGATTTGAGTTAATTTGGTGTTTTTGTTCGGGAAGACGCTCGTGCTGTACCTGCGCAGACAGCTGCCCTTTTCGATAACTGTGCACTTTACTCACGACGTTGTGCTTTTCTCTTGTGTCTCACAGGTTCTTCCTCAAGTTTTTCCTCAAGTGTAACCAGAACTGCCTAAAGAACGCAGGGAACCCTCGAGACATGAGGCGTTTTCAGGTAACAGAAGCGGAGCAGACGTGTTTTACTTTACCTGCCCTTATACAATTTGAAGATTTAACTTTTATTTTAAGGGAATACTGCCTGTCTCATAATCCCTCTGCAAATTACCATCACACTTCCAAAGAATTGTAATTGCTCAAACACATGAATTTATACATACAATTGCTTTGGAAAACTTTAAACTAAGCATACCAACACTTTGACCATGTTTTAGGACTTCCCTGGCCTTTATGATTCACCTAATCACCCTGTCTTGTATCTAAGGGTGCATTCACCCTTGTATACATACCACAAGGCCAAGGCCAAACCAGGACTAGAACAAGAAGAAGACTAAATCAAATCTGTGTGAACGCACCCTGAAAAAATCCTGCAAATTAAATACTTGTCTAATCTGCCAACCGACGACACATTTACAGTACCAAAAAAATGCTGTTAGTTTTGCATTTCAACCCTTTTTCTATCACTTTTTGGTTCAAACTAATTTCCTCTCTTTGTCTCAGGTGGTTGTCTCGACTACGGTAAGCGTGGAGGGTCACGTCCTGGCTGTGTCCGACAACATGTTTGTGCACAACAACTCCAAACACGGGCGCAGGGCTCGAAGACTGGACCCCTCTGAAGGCACACCCTCTTACCTTGAACACGGTACGGAAAAGCCTTATAATAAAAGAACAAAAGCCTCAGTACCAGCCTCTCCCTGCCTCCCCAAGCCCTCTTTGTCTGATCAGCCGTGCCCTCCCCTCTTCCCTGCTCTATGTCTGGCACTCCTGTCTCCTGAGTATCCCGCTAAAACCTCCTCTTGCTTCCTTATCTGCCTCCTGCTGCCTCTCAGATTCCCACTTCCTTCTTGTAGGGGATCGAACTAGTGCTAAAAGACGCTGTAGTGGTGTGCTAGCTCGTTGCGCGTCCCTGGTGGCCTGCTCCCCTCAGGTCTGTGCCTCCAGGCCCCTGCTCGGGCTGGCATAAGCACGATGTGTCTTATGAGGTCTGTTCTGCTTAAAGCCAACACTAGCTTTATTTCCTCAGAGACAAGCTTTTATCCCGCAGCCTCCATTGCTCCCCATCCCTCCGGTTCTCCAACACACCACAGAGATACACCCCCGCACGCTCAGTCAGACCAAACCTTTAATACTTCATAATGACATGTGCACATGATTTAGGAGCCCGCACTGATTCCCAAGTCCCTAATCCAGTTATTTTCTCATTTCGATTTCCCAGACATTGAATAAGAGAAACATATTTTTTTACTATGAGGAGAGTCAACCTCAGGGATGATAATGACAGAAAAACTAAGCAGGGATTTACATGGCCGGTAGAAGATTGCATTACGATTGAATGTTATGGTGAAGTCGCTCTAATGGCTATTCTCCAGAGGTGAAGTGGTCCACTTGTCCCACAAAGGTCTCACAAGTGATTGAGTTCACAAAGACATATTCGAGGCATTATTGGAACTGCCATAACTGTGTCATGCTCTTATTACAGACACATTCACTCAAGTGCATCAGGGTCAAAAGACCAAGGGCTTTTTATTGTATATTCCTTAGAGTTTTCAACTTTCTCAAAGTTCTATTCAAGTAAAAGCCTTGTCCCTATTATTTTCGAACCTCCCTTACTATATTGGTCATTGGCACATGGTCACTGGTCACAAACCAATTCATGGTAACTTAAACCAACCAAAAATATTTAACCAAAATCACAATTTCACAATTTCTCCCTTATGGTACAACAGGATGCACTAGATTTATTAATAATAATTTATTATTATATTTTTCTACCATTACTTCCCACAATAACAATGTGTGTTTGTCAAGGTATTTTTGAGCAGTAAAAACACCTGTAATTGAAGAATATTTGTAATGGTTTTTCGTACCATATTCCAGGCAAAACAATAGCTCAAAAATAATCTCAATGGTGACAAGCCAGAGAAGTTATGTGGTGCACCTTTAAATCAAGGTGTAGAACCATGTAGAGAGGAGCCAAATGTAAATACACACCCTGCTCGTCTCTTTACGAGTTTGTGCACAGGATACACAAGTTTTGGGGTCCCATAATATGTCTTTAATAGATGAGCAGCGCAATCAGCCGAACAGATGGCATCGAGGAACACCCCAAAGTATAATCCTATCACATGCATTCACGTTCCACCATCTGGTTAATCCACGCACACACATTATATCTGTGAAAAGGAGGCATCTTAGGCCACGATTACGGCCCCAGATTGCTGTGCGGTGAACGTTGAGCTCTGCAGGCTAAATATCACTACAGCTTGTTGGGAAGGATCAACAGAACAGGGAGTGAGGCAAAGAGCAAAAGGCAAAGCTTGTGGGGAAAAAATGGGCCTAGGCTAAAGTGGATTATGCCGCTTTACTGAATTACAGCATGTCTGACAAGCTGCATATCTGTTAAGGAAAGGAGATTTAGCTTGTATAAACATGTATTTTCCCATTGCTGCTCTTTTCTTCAATCACATGCAGTAATCTGTGGGATCATAAGGCCAACAATAAGGTCAAACATCACAGTGAATGGCAGTTATTGGAATTTTGGTTTATTTATCAGATTTGTCAGACAAAGAATATGTTTTGAAGACATTATTTAAATGTATCACAAATAAAGCTAGACTTTAGAATTTATTTTGTGTGGTCACCGGGGAATTCCAAAGGCCATCCCATTCAAATATTTAAGCAGTATTAAAACACAAAAAGGCAAGGTTTCTTGTAGAAGTTCTTTCCAAGGATTTGTTCAAGACTTTGACAAAAGTCAAGTCAGTTCTGTCAAAACCCAATTAGCAAACCTGTCCCAAAGCCCTAAACTAAACCAAAATACTTGTTTAAAAAAAAAAAAAACACCAGGTAAAATCCAGAACTATGGTAAGGGATAAACCAGCACCATCACTTAACCTGATTGTGAAATATTATGTCAAAAATAAACATTTGTTAAAAATAAATATTTGCTCTCATAGCCAACAATGCAAAGTGGCTGTTGTATGGCATAACCGTACTGGGGGGGAAATGCATGTCCAACCAGGAAGTAAAATGATAAAATTCACCAAAATTGACAAACTAGATAAAACAGGGGAAAATATTTGCAAATTCTTCATAATAATCATGTTAACCTTTTATATGGACTTCACTTCAAGCCCACTGTGTCTATTTGTGGAATTGTATCTCATTGCTCACCACATAAACCCGCGTCATTGTTTGTGGTCATGACTGGACAGATACAGCAGGTCTGAGGCAGAGAGCTGAGCAGGAGCTAAGTGCCTGGTGTAATGAAGGCCGTGTATGTGGAGGGCACATCCACAGTTGGCAGTGCGGTGCTCCCCGGTCGCGTGGCCTTTGATCAGACACTCAGCACACCTGACATTTACACGCCCGCACGCCTTGCCACGTGTCGTAAAACAAGCGCACCGCACTGCCCTCACTCATGGGGCAGGGGTGATGTTTAATAACGGGCTCGGTATAATCACTCTGATTAGTATTCCTCACTCGGGCCCCGACCCCTGGGAGCCGAGCGGAGAGGTGATGTGTGTCTAATGTATGTGTGTAAAGTGATGGCAGAAAATGTCCATGTTACCAACCTTTATGGGCTGTCATAAGGATACTAAGGGTCTAATCTATTGTGGCTGTGAATCTCTGCAGCAACCCCCAGCATTAAAGCCATCAGCCCCAGTGAAGGCTGGACCACCGGGGGCGCAACGGTCATCATCATCGGGGACAACTTCTTCGACGGCTTACAAGTCATATTCGGAACCATGCTGGTCTGGAGTGAGGTTAGTCACGTTAATGGCCTTTTTAATAGGATTGTATGGATCAGTTGGACATAAATTCCAGGTCATATAAAGACTGTAGATAGAGCCGCCTCCCATCCTGAGGTGAGCGATGGCAATAGCTGGTCAATGGTTACCTATTGGCCTTTGCTAATGAGTGTTTGTACGACATCTTGTGTAAGATAACTTATAATATTAAGTGAGTTATGGAAATGTTTAGAGATGGGCTACGTCTGCAATGGGTAATTTTTAAGGATTTACACTCACTGCCACTTCACTGCAGCTGAATGTAGTAGATCTTGCATAATATCTGCTGTAACTACTAAGCAAAATATATAGTTATAGGAGACAGTAATGGCTACATATTTAAATCATTTTATGGCACTGATTATATTAAACGTTTCTTAGACAGTCTGTTAGTGGTATATATATAGTATGGAGCGTCAAACTTGAAACTAATAGAGTTAAGTGTATGCCTCTAAAAATGATTAGTGATTGAATGCCATAGGCTACACGGCTGCCTCATATCGACACGCCTTTGTTTAACAACACTATGGACATTCAAAGTTAAAGCAATTACAAATTAGCTAAATTATTTACCTAAAAAATGCTGTCACAAATGTTGACTTTTTATTTTATTTGTGTAACATTTTATCAGGTTTTATTGCACCTGAGAAAAGTTAAGTATGCCATCCCTCACTTGTAAACTTCAGGTTGCTGGAAAGAAAAGTTTTCGACCTAACTTGAAAGAACTTGAGCATTGGACCTTAAGACATCTTCCTTCGATTTTTACCTTATTCATTTCCCCACTAAAAACACCAACTTGAATCCTTGTAAAAGCACTGTGGTGATATTTTCTTATACTTTATGTATTAATCAATAATGAAATGCTAATCATAGACTGTAGAATTGCTATATAGCTTAACATATGCTCAGGATCCTCAATGCCAGCTCCTATTTTATTCACTGCGTCCTGCTGCCTTCCTGTCTTTTATTATGTTGGTAATGAAATGTGCGCTGTACAATACCAATCCCTTCTGGAGCATCTGCCACATGACTAAAATGTAAATTCAGTGTATGTGTGAAATTGAAGGTCAGCTTGCGGTGGCGCTAAACAGCTTTCTCTTTAGTAAAGGAATAATTCTATAAAAAGCTCCTATATTGTCTCACGGAGAGGTGAGCCGGGGCAGACAATGATAAAATGAAAGCCCGGCTAAGTGAGCAATGAAAGGGACATTTACAGCAGCACACACGCCATACACACACATGCACATAGTGTACACAACGGCAGCAGAGTTGATAGCTTTTGAGAGCCCGCTAGCTTTGAGTGCTATAGTACTGGTCCTGTTATAGTTGGCTTCAAAGACCCTTCAACATGCGTACCTGCTGCACATACACAGAACTGTGCAGAAAAAGTATGTGACAGGTTTTAAGAAAGGCTATGAATAAAGAAAGGAGTGGGCAAAAACACACCAATTTGTAAAGCAAATGAAAAAGTAGAGGTACTAGTCTTACTGTCTTACTGCTATGGAAATCATTGGTAAAGATGTACTTCCCAGACCATGACTCAATTTATCTTCTAGTTCATGTGTAGGATGTTATGGTTATAATAAGAGGGAAAAACAACACAATTTATAGATTATACACAATAACTGAACAGTGTAATATTTGATTCTATTATTCTCATCCCACACATTATTGTTCCTCAAGTTTGTGACCAGCTTTATGAAATCCAAACGTTCTCACAGAAAAAATCAGTAAAGTCAAGTAAATAAAACAAGTACTTTACATTTAGAGAATAGATTGACTCAAAAGTAAATACAAACTACTTCCTCTTCCTGCGTTAAGACACCGGAGGCAAGGTTGGAGAAGTGTCATGCCCAAGGACACAACAAATTGTGCATCAATGGTCCGTGGCCAATTTAATTCCCTCAACAGGACTAGATCTGTATTGTCGGGGATCATGCTAATTGAGTTGCATCGGTGCCATTGTGGTGCTTTAATATTTCGCAGACTCTGTTGACAGACACAGACACAGGGCCAAACACAGACGAACAATTTCCATATATTGTGTAACAGTAAATATGCAGAGAAAGGTGTGTTTTATTCATAAACTCTAAACTGCTTTTGAAGCTCTCTTACCGGCTTCATGTCAGCCCTGATAACCATCCTAGGCCTCCCGGTGACATTGCCTTGGGCTGCATGGGCCACCTGAGGGCTTTGGCGCTAACGCATCATTTTCAGGCTGATTATACAAAGCAGAAGAGTCAAAAGCTGCAAAAGGCCCGGACGGTCCCCCTGAGTGCATGTTTTAACGCTGCTGTTTGGTTGCATTAATCTTTACGCCCTCCCTCTCTCTCCCTTTTCCTGTAGTTGATCACTCCGCACGCCATACGAGTGCAGACTCCGCCCAGACACATCCCGGGGGTAGTGGAGGTCACGCTGTCCTACAAATCCAAACAGTTCTGCAAAGGCACACCTGGGCGATTCATCTACACAGGTAATGAGCTAATGTACCAACATCCTCCTTTATACAATTCAACTTTCACTCCCTCTGGTCTCACATGCAGGGATTAGGTTTTTGTTTTAATGTAGATGTTGTGCATGGGATTTTGTTTTAGCAATGCAAACTGCGCTATTTTATTGTCTAAATATAATGCTGTATATTATCACCCGAGCAGCAGATAACACCTTCAAAGAGAAATCAGCATGTTCTTCTTAAAAATGTCATAACAAACCTTTTGCTCTTTCATGGTTAAACAAAAGATGACATTTAGCACTAGGGCTCTTATCAATCCATCTTAAACATTATTTTTTTAAAGCCTTAAAGTGACCAGAGTAAAAGTAAATGTAAAGCCATTGTTCCTCGACGTTAGAGTTTATTTTTTATTAAGACAGAGATCCACGTTTATAGAGAACCAAAACACAAAAGTGCTCTGCGGTTTGATGAGGGTCAGTTTGCCTTGTTGCGAGCTGATCATCTAATGAAATAATTTCAAAACATACACTGTTTGGATAATGAAGCATGTGCCTGGAGCCTCAGGCAGGAGTTCCTAGTCCCACGCATTTGTCACCTCGGATCTTCTCTGTACAAATGAATAATTTAAACAATGCAATAAAAACGGCCAACATTATTTTATGAAGTCTTTGCAATATCTGCTAAAAGCATCTTGGAAAACACATTATTTGCTGTCATAGCTCCGCTCTGTTGCTCCGTGGCAAATGTGCATGCTAAACAATTTTGAATTCAATAACGTGACTCAATAAGAGAAGAAAAAGCCTGTAGACATCATTGGTGAAGCTGCGTTTGGCCTTTTTTATGAAGCAGGTGAAGGTCACGAGGGAGGCTTAACCTTTTGATTAGAGGGATTATTGAGATTTAACCCTGTCGAACTATGAATCAGTACCAAACAGGGGAACTCGGAGACTCTTCATAGCACAACACAAAACATGCATAGCTCCAGTGTTACAACAGAGCTCATAGATATGGTGTGGTGGTGAAAAGAGTGGCAGAGAGAGCAAATGTGAAGCAGTGATTAACCAATGCAAGGCCACAGGTCCCGAGGGAGGCCGCGAATCACAATAAATCTGTCTGTAATCTCAACCGCTGATAGACTTAGGGCCGTAAGCCTCGCCCGCAATTGCCAACATTTGACAAAATCACAATTGAGAGAGCATGTGTGTCATATTGCAAGCGTGTATTTTCTGCGACTCTGTATATGTCCCAATTACTGTGCGAATCCAAGTCGATGCATCACAATTACAGCGCGACTCAGGTCAAATGAAAAATGCTTGATATGTTTATTTGGATATGACATGGGTGTTGAAATGCATGCCATAACATTTGAATGCATGAAGGTGTGTTGATTGTTTTGTTTATGGAGTCAGTGAAATATTTTTGTTTATGCGCCCAATGGTATTAGACGTTACTACGAGTCCACAGTCTTTACAAAATGCATTTCATGTCCATGTAAGTCACCTAGGAAGCGCTTTCTGAAGCAACTCTTTCTGCTTATCAAGACTTGGGACTGGCAGAAACAGCTTTTGAAGTATAAATTATTGTCTTTGAATAGGAAAAATTGACCCATTCTTTGATACTATTGGGGACCTTCTCTAGATTTTGAACTGCGTAGGTTTACACTTCAGACTTTATTGATGCACAAAGAAAGTTACTTGCATAATGTTTAAAAAAAAAGGTAAAAAAATAAAAATAAAAAAAAAGATTCAAAATATATATGCATATATAAAGCCAATACATTAGTTAATTTGCAAAAACAGCTCAATTTAAAAAAGTAATTGGAGGCTTCCAGTTTACTTTTTGTATAGCAATGTTTTCTAAATGTTTTCCTTTCTTCATCATTATTTAGTTGATAGTTGTTGCGTTAACAAAAAGAAACATTTGGACAATTTTTCAAAATGGGGATATATATGTCTTCATGTGAAAGCAAAACATAAATACATTCCCATGTTCCCATGTGAAAATTGCAAGATAACAGCCACAGCAGCCTGGAGTCTGAGCCTTACCGCCGGACTCAAGTTGGACACTATATGTTATTTTACTGCCCTAAAAGAACAGCCTCTGCATACACATGGCATGTAACTACATTATACAACAGAGGGCAGATGGGTAGGCTGCCGCTGCCGTGCCAGAGCTGCCCAACAGCCCGCGCTCTGCCAAACCCGAGCCGTGTAAATGAAAGTGTGCGCGGCCTTCTAATGTGCCAGGCAAGTGTGAACCGTATGCATAAAAGCCCCGTCTCTCCCCTGCCCTTCTCTCTTTCACCTTGTCACATCCACTTATTCAAAACTTGCTTTCTTTCAATAAATGAATTCCCCTTCTCTCTCTGCCTTTGGGCTTTTGCGAGGAAGTAAGGAGAATCTCAACAGGTGAGCAATAGAGAGGGGTCACCCACTTGGAGACACTGAATGTGCTGCTGTTGCCAAGTGCTGGCACCTTCACAGCAACACAGTCAACCGTGTCCAGGCATAGGTCCCATTTTGACTCTTCACACAGCTCGCTTAAGCCAGTGCCCGGGACTTTCTCTGACTATTTGTAGCTCTCCCTTTGCTCTTTTATCATCCTGTGTATTTACTGGCTTCCTTGAGGCACACATTAACTATCTTGATCAAGTGTTTTTGGTTAGCAGACAACAATTAGTGATGGAAAGTTATTTAATCTGCATGTATTTAGAACAAATTACATGAAATGCAGTAAAAAAGCAACATTGTCTTAAGGTGTGTACTTGTTTTGTCTTGGTTTGAGTCTGCAGTTTAATCCTGATGCAGATTTGGTTTGGTCCTGGTCATGTCCTGGATTAGACCTGGTCCAGATTTAGTTCCAGAATAAGACCCAGTGTAGTACCAATTTAGATGTGGTGTGTGTAGCCTTAGTTATATCATACTGTTTATATAGTAAGCTAACAGAAAATATCACAGAAACTGTTTTTGTAGAGCACAATTTGTACACAAAAAAATGCAAAGCGCTTTACAGAACAGGAAGAAATGCAGTCTAATGACAAAACAAATAAAAACATAAATAATATAAGGTAATGGATGGTAACTGTAGCGTAGGAGAAAACAAGGATTATTGATGATTTAATAAAGTGAAGTTATTTCTAGTACTAATGGATGAAGTTATAGGAATATTAGTAGCAGTAGAAGTACTTGTAGTATGAAACTTTATTTTTGTACTTTTAGCCAGTAACAATTTGGCTTGGTTCTTTTGAGTACTTCCACCTCTGTAGACAACAACTCGGCACAAAGCCTTTTGAGAGGAAGTCGATTCAAATGTAGATCTAAAAAAAGGTAGAGGAGAAAGGAAAATGCTAGAAGAGACGAGCGGTGGATTACCATGGGCTATGTTGCCCTCCTGGGTCTGTTTGGCACCGGTTTGCGCCCAGTTGCCAGTGGGTACTAATCATGGAGGATTGGCAGCACTGTGTGGCAGCTGGCAGCGATGGCGTCTACACACACAAACACTCACAAACATGCATAAACTCATATACGGCGCACACACGGGCAGCCACACACATGCGCACACTGAATTACATTGGGGACAGCTGGCATTGCTAATCAACTTCTGCTGAGGAGAGGAAAGCGAGCAGCTAGCAGACCTAATTAAGTCAACACATTCCCAATACTGCTGCTGCCGCTGCTCCACTGCAAACAGCCCCTACCCAGCAAACTGCTCTGCGCACTCCAACGTGCTGTCGAGCAAACTTTCTTCCGGGGACCTACATTCCAAAGTGCTAGAATCATCATGACCCACCTTTACCTGGCACACAAATTTGTCCTTCACTTTGTACCTTTTTCTATTGTTTCAGAGCACTCACTACAATAAGCCATGCACTGGAACGAAGCCAACACTTCAAGCATATTAGAGTTTCCAATTATTTCTACTTTAATGTATGTCTAATCTCATTTGCCAAAAGAAGCAATAGAATTTCCCTTTTTTTTTATTTAAATTGAGTATATTTTTCAGTCAGGACAGAGAAGACAAGTGAGACTTTGCACCGTTGAGGAGCTGTTACAGTAATGTCCTCTGTTGTCTCGGAGGACTCCTTCACCATTAGACTCTGCAAAGCCCCAATTAGTCTCATCAAAGGCAATTAAGCTCTCCACAGATAAGAGTAAGACTATGTTTTTCTTCCAGTGTCTTCTCATCCCCTTGTGTCCTGTGCAGTGCCCTCTGCCTTACACCAGCTCTGGGCCAAGTGCTCTTTGCCGTCCTAAAGCGCCTCTTCTGTGTCATTACCCAACCCCCTGTTTGCTTCTTTACAAATGCATGTTCATGTTTGGTTCTGTATCACCTCACACTGAGCTGCTCAAGCGTTCCTCAATGAAGTGCTGCCTTTTCTTTTCCCTGTGCGATACAGAGGGATAATACTCTGTGGCCCCACGTGCATGTTTGTGCGTGCAACTGTGACACCGGGGTGCTGGACGTAGATTGGGGGGAGTTGATGAATCGTTGGTGTCGTTCAAAAGCCAATCCCCCCTCCTCAGTATGCAGTGTGTCTGCTTAGTGCTTCCTCTACTGCGGAGGCTGATATTAAAAGGCTGTGCTGGCTCACATTAAGGCCCCAGCTCCACGCGCAGCCGCTCTCACACACGCACTAACATTAGGAGGAGTTTTTCAGCGCCGAGTGCAGATTAGGTGAGGAGGAAACATCACTCAAAGGTAGTGAGGAACAGGAGCATGGAGAGGAAAGACAAAAGTCAAGAACAGAATTTAAACCAGCTGAAAGGCGCCTGACACTTCTGCCTCTTGCCTGGACTGTGCACTAAATGATCTCAGGGAGAGGAGCAGGAACTGTCATTCAGGCACTTTGCACACAGGAGAGTTAAACACTGGCTTCTTTAGAACAAGCACGTTCTTGTATGTTTCATTTAAATGTAGATACAGTAATACATTGGCGTTATAATCGAATAGTTTCACGTTCTGCCATTGCACCACCAAAACAAAGCATGTCCTCGTCCATTATTAATTTTTCAAAATAAATTAATTACTAATGTAGGATTTTAGCAAAATTCATTATTTTAAGAAGGTGATGGCAGATAACCTCACAGACAGATTGCATACAATTCCCAACATCACTGTGGTGCCTGTGAGCACTTAACACATGACCAATGACACACATGTAGTCATTTGGTAATAAAGCGCTGTGCGACAGGAGACGGTCAATTACTCGTCTCGCTGCTATTTGTGAATGCTGTCTTTTATTGAGCCTGGGTGGAGACCTGCGGTTGATTAAAACGGCTGGTCTCCAGCTGGAGACGGGGACCGGCTGAGATAGCTGCACACATTTACTGCAGACGGGCCTAACAGTGAGGAAATTCACACCTCGATTTGAGATTGAGATTAATTTTCTGCACCATGTGGCTTGTCTTGCCTCTTTAGCATGCTCCCGTTCTTATTACACCAGCATCTGCTCAATGATGATGATGTAAATGAATGTGGAACCAAGATTATTTTATACCCTGCTGAAATGAGCAGTGTTCACATGGGGAATGATTTCTTATGTTTTCTGACGTCTTAATTCAAGCATGCACTTTTCATCCATGTTTCCTGAATTAGCATTTTCCCTATGTGAATGCTACTGTCAGGTATTGTTAACAGTTGACAGCCACTTTTTGCAAGATAATTAGAGTTTTGCACTGCTAGCGTCCACACCTCCATTGATTTGTAGATCTTTTAGCGCCCTCCTCCCTGGTGCGAGCGCTTCACAGCCTCAACCTTTCCCTTCCTTTTGCAGCCAAAAGCTCATCTGTTTTCGGTGTATGAATTTCCAGCCATGCATTAGTCTCCCTGACATGTTCAAGCGATGCTTTATTTAGCTTGTCGGATTCTGCAAATAAACGCAATCTCGGGGTTTATGGAAAAATGGATAAAAATTAGATTGTAAGGTATTGATCCGGATTGTGAGTAGACGGTGGGGGTGTTGTATGTGTGTGCGTGCCGGGGTGATGGCGATGGGGGGGCAGCTCTCATCTGTGCGAAGAGGGAGGGGCGAGGGGGTAGAAATGAAGCCGTAATTCAGGGCTATTGAACCCCCTGCCACTGGCGGCATCGATCGGCGAGCAGCGCTTATGAGATCACACCTGAGCACTGGAGACTGCAGAGAGGAGGGGAACGCGGGGGCTTTAGATGGGGGTGAGGGGGGCAAAAGGGGGAGACGAGGAGAGAGTGAGAAGGAAACAGAAGGTGGTGATATGATCAGCTCTTTAGCCGCTGTCTAAGGCCTGTTACAGTGTTAACATCAGGACTCCGAGGCAATTACCTATAACCCTGTAACTACAACAACATCTACCTGCTCAGCTTCAATCGCAAACACACTTTACTGTGCAGAACTGTCTTTGTGAGGATGCACAGAGTAAACATTACCATCAGTGTAGATCTGCATTGTGTCCACTGAACTCCTGTGTAGACGCAGGCACCTTTGGCACAGTCTCAATGGACGTTCACTTTGCAGTTACTTTGCAGTTTTATACGACAAGATGAAGCGTGATACGGCAAAAAAGTATCATATTGACATCCAGTGTGTTATAAAAAAGGTAGAATTATGTTAGTTGTTTTCCAAAAATATTAGTTATCAAGCAAGTGGGCTTATTGTATCAGTCCAGTTCAAATAGGGAAGGATTTGTGAGGTTTAAACCAAACAAAGGGTGTAATCCAAGGTTGTCAATAATACAATACAATACAATCGTAAGAACTAAAAAAATATAATTGGGAGAATGGTGGCAGCAACGATGAGTAATTTCAGCTCAATCTATGTCAAACAACACGTAAAGTATCTGGCTGTTTATGTGATAATAACATACATTTTTCATTCAGAATGTTTGATTTCATAAAGCTAGACTCATGAACAAAATCTCATAGTGTGACATCCTTAGCACAATGTTTTGAGCCCAGTTTGATTCTGATATCGACTTGATTTGGTCCTATTTTAGAACTGTTTAGCCATGGTCTTGTCCATGTTTACTGTACTTAAGCGTTTAGTCCTAGTTTAGTCCCAATTTTAATATGGTATTTGTGAATGCACCCAAAAAACTAAAAAAGCAGGTTATTTATATATTTAATCCCTAAATCCCAAATCTGAAAATACTTGGACTGAGGTCAAATAGCACTCAACCTCGTTCACAATTACTGAAAAGCTGTGGCAGACCTTCTCCTTCTGGACACTTACTGCAGCTTCCTCCTCGGCTCTATCTCTCCACTCAGTTACCATTCGTGTGCTCTGACCTCTCAATTATCCCTCACCCCCCCATCTCCTGCTCTTAGCACCCCAAATACCCCCTCCATCTCTCCCCCCCCCCCCCCCCCCCCCCCCCCCCCCCCCCCCCCCCGGCCCAGACCGTCGCCCCACCTCCTCGTCCCTCTCCCCCTGCGGTTCTGTGGGTTATTATAGTGAAATATGAAGCGGTGTGGATTCAGGGCTTCATGAAATTTCCATGAGCATTGATCTGATCTGATGTGGGTGATTGCTAGGTGAATCCCTTCAGTCCAGGGCTGTTGCTCATCTATTCATTTATTTATGGCAGTTATGTTTTACTGGCTTTGATTTGCTCTTCTGGAGAGCGACAGCTAAGGATTATAAATATACCTGGATGGGCCAGTGTGCTCTGAATCCGGGAGTGGACTGTATTTCCAATAGGGCAGCACAAGTGTTTGCTAAGTTATAGTTGCAATAATTGAGCGTCCTTCTTTAGTCTATCAAAGGTGGTAGAAGTTCACCAAATCTGAAGTAAAAGTGTGACAACGTAGCATTACCAATTGAAAGTACAGACTTTTTAAAATGAAATGTACAATATATTTTCACTGATTAACTGACATCAGATCTAAATGCTGATGATTTTAATTATTTACAGTGCAGAAATTCCAGTTAGTTCAAATGTTCTAGCCTGACAACTGCATTTGAACTTCACAAAAGCGTATAATTTGTGGTGAAGTAATAGATCAGATCAAATGAAAAACTATTGTGTGGTCAACAATGTCCAGTAAAACCTAAAAATCCATTGTAATAAATAAATAAATAATATAAAATACAGGAGTAAATGTCTGTCAAACAGGCTCTAATATCACTCACATGTGTCTGAGTGGTTTTCATTTGCCAAAACCACCTAGATTTTTTTTATATTTTGTGATATTCTTGTTTATACATTTTTAAAGGGTATATAAGTGGTCAATTAGTACAAATGTGAAATGTGTTTGAATTTGGAACTACGGCTGCTGTCACACCAAATACTTTGTGTGTATAAAATGTGTCCAAATATAAGTCCTTATCGTCATTACAAAATCCATTATTGTCATCACAAATTGGTATTTTAGTCTATTATTATGCAGCCCTAATTGGCAGTACTTCCTTTTCGCGGCAGATTTTATGCAATAATTCTTGTTGTGAAATCTACCATATTGAGAATAGATATAAACCATACAAATTTAATCCCTGAAGAGCCACATCCAGGTAGTTAGCAACGCATACTGTCCCCCACATCCTTCTACCTCAACTTTATGGTCCTTGAAAATGATATCGCTTCCTTCCTCAATTACCAAAATTGTCTCTTTATTTGTTATAAGGGGTATCTGTGCATGTCTTGGGCTTTTGATGCTATTGTTCACTTGAGGCTCATTTGGCGCGTTGTGGAGAACTGATAAAAAATTCATCATAAAAACAAAAGCCTGGGAGAAGGAGAGAAGGATGTTGTCGGAATCCCTTCTCAAACTGCGGGCCTAATCCAGGGCAAATCCTTCTTAAGTCTTTAGCGAGATCAGAGACGAGGGAAGAAATGTCAAATATTTGTCCTCAGAAATAATTCAGACTTTATTTGTTGCATGTGATCGTCGCGTTGTTTATTTTATCAGTAGACCAGCTGGCCCATAATGTGGAGAAATCAAGCCTCTCACTGGCAACTCTAGTGTTCCTCTTAACTGTCATGTTTATTCCTTAATTTGTATGAGTTACAGAAACCAGAGGCAAAGTACATGTTTTTGTAAGAATTTTGGCTGCATTTATTTGACCTTTTGAGTAGAAACACACACAAACACAAACTGAAACGCACTATTACAGTATTTTTTAAGTACATTTCTGTTTGATAATTATGATTTCACCTTTTTTATTTGAGCGCAAACTGGGATCATTCATTGTGAGTTAAAATACTTTCTTTGTTTATTGGACACATGTAACTAGCTTCAGAGCGTTTTTATAGTTGTAATAGTGACAATAAGTACAACTGTATTTTTGTCCAGTATGGCTTATGATATATGTTCGATTATAATTTAAAGCAATGTACTTTTACTTGAGCACAAACTGGATCCGTCCGTTGGGAGATCTGCCCAAACCCGCCATTGTTGCCTTTTGTGTTTATATGTTGCGAGCCGTGGCGCCTTAGTGCCATGGTGGAGTCAGGTCCAGCAGGACAGCTTGTACTCATAGCCTCTGGGGGCCTGTTTTCTGGGGCCGCCTAGTCAGCCTGGCCGCTCAGATGTGAGAGGAGCAGGGCACCAACCCCCGGGACACGTCCAAGCTGTGACCCACAGGGGAAACAGACGGGCGGCACACACACATACGAACAATACTCATGCATAATGGGCCCGATTTGTCCAAATGATTACAATGGAAACAAATGACGAGTTGTACGAGCAAAGTTATGCAGCCCCCCCAAACTTTGCATAGATGGTGTGTCAAGAGACTTAGACCGGAGTGGAAGACTCTGGAAATGTATGTTAGTCCGTTATACATAGGTCAACTAAGCATGGTTCTGTAATTTATCCAGGCATAGCGGACGTGCACACAGAATTAGATTCATCAACACCTTAAGGCTATGTTTCACTTATGGGGATTGACTATAGGTGGACAACATTTACCATGACCTTGTACTGTATATATGGCAGTGCATAACAGACAAGAGTAGATAAAATTAGTACAAAACATGACCCTTATTTCTGTTTATTATTTATACAATTGGGAATTTAACCAAAACTATCAATAAGTAGTATAATAAGTAGTGGTTAAATGGTTTGTATTAGTAATAGTAGCTTCAGTATGAGCAGCGGGACTGAGCAGTGAGTAGTAGTTCTTTTAGTAATGACAGATGTAATAGAAGTAGTATTAAGGCGAGGCACTGAATACCAAAAAAACTTAAATTTAAAGATATCAATTTGTATTACATGTTTTTTATCATGTAAGATTTCCATATAGAAGTAAGGCAATTTATATGTAAAAACTGCCATAATTGCATATATTTGGTACATTTAAATCTGAAAAATGGAAACAGCCAGGTTTAAATGTCTTTATTCATTTAGTTGATATACAGTATTAGTATGTAGTATTCCTGCTCAGTTTTTGTGAGTTAAAACTGGAATAAATCAGGTTTAGAATGAGATATCCACAAATCATTCAGTACGATCAGTCAAAATCTTGTGTCTCTATGTGAGAAAAATGCACTTTGAGGACACAGCCTTTGTAGTTACAACATCTCATGTGAATATATGGATGCAATTTAATTAAACAAAATAATAAAACATCTTTAGATGCAGATTGGACAATTTAGTTGTTTCATACTATTGTCAAATACTATTTCATATTGAATTCAGTATTTCCTGACTTTATTTTGCTTTTACATGGGAAGTTTGGTTGAACAGGACATACAAAAGAGGTGCGGCATGTTGTATACGCAATTTTAGTCCAGTTTGACCTCAAAAAGTACCTACTTCCTAAATGTATGTCCTGACAAGGCAAATAACACTGAGACTTCAAGGAGGAGGAGAAAAGGGACCAGCTTGGAGTACTTTGGGAAAGAATTATATCAAGAGCACTTATCCAACGATCCTCCTGTGAAGTGTTTGTACTACGAGCCTCAGATCTTCATTGTATTTATTCTAATGTTTAAATATTCATGCTAAATCTTCTCATATTCAATTACGGCAGCGCGACCACAGCATGCCGAGAGTGCTTTCTCCTCCTCCTCCTCCTCCTCCTCCCGCTGCATGATCTGACTGTCTGTAGTAGACGGAGTAGGTGTATGCGCGCTGTGTACGTGTGTGTTTTAGCCCTGTTCCCCGGAGCGATCGAGCCTTTGTTATATTGAAACCAGGCTCTGTAATTGCTTATATTAGTCGCTGATCAACACAGGACCACGGGACACACACAGAGACATGCATTCACACAAACACTAAAGCAACTCTTGATTCCTGACAGTCTTTTTATTAAGAGCCAAAGCAGGCGACGGAGAGAGATTCATTACATCACAGGCAAACAAAGACGCGGCGGACTTAATAGAATAGAGGACACCCACCATTTTCAACATGTTTAGCTTAATGTGGAATAATGAGTGGGAAAGATGCATAATTCGGTCATTTCTGCTGTAGAGTGACTTTTCTCATTGAGCTGTTTGCCCCACAACTTTGATTATCTTTCATAATTAAATGGTGTCTGTATTGGTTCTTCCCAAAGATTTAAACCAATTATTTTTAATTGACAGATGTTTATTGGTGCAGTATTAAACATTCAAATGCGGGTAATGAGGTTCAAGCTCAAGTCACTCAATTACACCTTTAGCCAGATGCGATATCCATGGGTTTCAGAATTATTCAAAATTAGACCGTTGGCGTAGCAATTACTAATTTCGGGGGAAAATATCAAATTGTTTGAAGGGTGAAAAGTTCCCAATTTGAGTCAGTGTCAAAACCTGCTTCTGGGCGAGCTCACAAATGTTGTTCTCTTACTACGGCAATATGCAGGTGGACAAAATACATTTAATATGCTATGAATGTCTGTTACCTTTAAACAGGTATATTTTACGTTAAATATGAGCTCAACATTCATGAAAACACAACATTTAACTGCTAATAAATCTAAGCAAACAGATCAATAAGGCGAAGAGATTTTACACGTCTTAAACAATAAATATCATAAAACTGTCTCAAAAGACTGGCTACAACTGACATAATAGTTTCAATAGTGTTTGACCTTTTAAATAATGAAAATAGTAAAGCGACTATCATGACTAAAATTCTGCAAATAACTGAAATTGAGGAATGCCATTTGTCTATAAACTGAAATCCATGAATAAACAATATTAATACAGAAGAAGGGCATCTGGCCTTATTTGTGTGTGAATAACTGCAATATTTGAGGGAAATTGTTTTCTCCACTTACCCTAAGAAGGTCACGGGCTCGATTCCCGATGGGACTTTTGTCTGTGGAGTTTGTTCACGGGTTTCAGGAGACTGGTCCTGGAGCTCGAAAGGTTCCCCCTGTAACATTGAAGGGTGGGTCAAATGTAGATAACAAATTACTGTATGGGATGCTAAATTACTCCCTACCATACAAAAGGGACAAGCTAAAATGATTGAAAAAAAATGTGTTTAATGTTTTTGTTACTTTCCAACAGCTTGGTGGCTTTGGCTTTGATTTGCCCTCTGCAGATTGTGTGTACATGCTGTAAAATTCACAATAAACAAAACCATATCCAACCAATTTGGCCGTTGTAAGAACCTTCAGCATTTATTCAGAGTGTTGATCGAATTTTCATTGCCTCCAGTTTCCTCCCCCCTCATAATAAGTCTATGGAGTCCAAAGCAATGCATTACTAGTTAAATTGATCAATTCAAATTGCCTTTACGGGCAAATACAACGATGAACGGTTGTTTGTCTTTTCTGCTATTAAAAGGTGATTGCCCTGAGTGAACGATACCTTGTGTCCTAAATCAGCTTGAATTGGCGACCCTGAATACTGATCAGCTGTAGCAGTAACACTAATGAATGTCCTCTCCTCTCGCTCTCTCTTGTTTTTGTATGCAGCGCTGAACGAGCCCACCATAGACTATGGCTTCCAGAGGTTACAGAAGGTCATCCCCAGACACCCGGGAGACCAGGAGAGATTACCCAAGGTACTGTGTGCATCTATAACAACTGCTCTTATGTGTTCACTCTTGCGCCGTTTGTCAGGAGCAATTACTTCATTGGATATCATGTCGGCAACACAGGAATGTATCGACAACTTCTAAGGTTTCACTAGTTTATATATGGAGATGCAAGGACAACATGACCTAACGTACAGAGGAGTAATTGTAGAAGAGGCGGCGAATGACACTGCGCCGCTTTCAGCTAAACATTTTATCATATGTTCATGGTCATTTTCCGCCCAAACAAACACTTTATTTGCTCAGCGGAAGGCACAAGCAGCTCTATTCATCCTTCTCGGCGAGCGCGAGGACGTTTGGACTGGCAAAGAGCTGGAGGAAAAGGAGGTTGGAGAGGAGGGAGTGCTGGTGGAGAGGCAGAAGGAGGTTAGGTGATCCATCATAGCTGTCCACTCTTACCTCCTGCTGGGTCAGTGGATCGAAGTCAACCCCGGGTGGACTTTATTACTTCCAGCACGTACACACAGACACACGCGTGCACAGGCGCCAGATACGCACCTACACACAGCCGCGGCAGCCAGGGGGGAAGTCACCACTGTTCATGGCGAGATGAAGAGGCCAGCGAGATGCAAGAGGAAGATAGAGAAATTACTTGTCCTCTTTGGGTGTCATGTCCGCCCCGGGTACAAGACTGTGTCCCGGAGCGCTCTCGTCTTTAGCCTATCAACCCCCTGTTTCTGTTAAACATCTTTGAATCCATCCATCTCTTCTCAGTCTGTCTCCACCCCGCTCTAAAGGAACAGTGCGAGCTAGCAGGTCCGGCTGTTCATTTCGGCTCTATTGATTTGTGCCTTTATTGAGGTAATAACAGTTTGTTGACCACAATTCTCTCAACTGTTGGCCTCAATCATTAGACAGTGCCAGGACTCGGGGCGTGCGATTCCAAATTCTCGCGGTACACAAATGTCCAGTTGCCGCTACCTACGGGGCAGGTTCTTGTTTGGGAGTTCTCTGGTCAATTTTTAATCGAGATCGAATTGATCCAGAGTTTAATGTATTCCAGTTTCTCAGAGCCTTTTTACAAGAGGTTTCCTAATGAACCTATACACTCACGTAACGATCCGCTGTCCAGCTGGTAACCAGAGCTGGTGAGAAAGAGAGAGCTGCACCAATGGAGGTGCAGAATACAGATGTCTCATGATCAAGTCTTTTTACTTTGATACTATATGGCTGGGCAATATCACAAATTATCACAATATTTCATACGGTATTGATTGATCACAGTTTTTTATTCAAATTTGTTGTTGTCCTATTAAAAAAGCCTTCAATATAGATGTTCAGAATATAAACAAGACAGACTTTTAGTATTTGCTATTTACAACTGTCAAATTTCTTCCTCTCTGCTCCAACCATATATTTTTTACTGATTGTCTGTGGACCTCTCAATAAAGAAGACCCAAGCAGATCATTTACAATAGAATAAAAACAAAAAATAAAAAAGGTTACACAACAAGCGCTGCAAACCTGGAATGTATTTGCAATAGGGACATATAGTAGTGGAGTTGTTAGTAGTAACATTTAAATACTCACACATTTATTGAAGTTAACCTGCACGTCATCCTGCCGCTTTAAGAGAGTTGTCACATCAATTGAACCCAACCTTTAGTTCATTCCATAGTGTTTGGACGGCAGGGTGTTCAGGTGAAGCTATGGTGTAACCGGGGTCTGTGCCCGGCTAATGAGTGACCAGGCCTGTGCTCTGGATCAGGTTCCCCTTCCTGTTGACGTCTCCGCGGAGCTGACTTTACGGGAAGAGACCCCGCGCCCAGGAAATGGTCTCCTCTTACAGCAGCAGCGCGAGGCAGGCAGCACGACGCTAACCACATTTATCTGTTTATCAGAACGACTCTGGAGCGCTGCCTAATCGCGTTTAGCCACTGGACAGATCCCTTCGCTAACGAGAGACTGATAGGTACGGACAGAGCGCAGGACCTGGAGAGGAGATTAATGGAGAAAATGAGAAGGATGGAGAGAGAGAGAAGAGATGTGGTCACAGGTGAACTATGGGAGAGGACAAAAAATGTTGTTGAATTGCGACTTAAAGTAAAGTTGCATATTTACAGGTTGTGGATCAATTAAACAACCAATTACTGTTCATAAATAGTATCAAGCATTTCCTACATCCAAACAATTATAATTTACATGAACGTTGTGCTTAAAATAACATAAAGTTAATATAGAACATAATAATTTAGTAAAAGAGGTTATTTTTTCTTGAGTAAATTCCATATTAGATTAGATATTAGATAGAATTCTCCAAAAAGTTACTCTAATTATGTTGTTTTTTGTGTCTACATAATGTTACCCTCTTTCCGCTCTTCAGTGTTTAGACATGATTGGACCCATGTGTTGAGACATAGTTTGCCAAGTTGTAAATATTCTGCATCGTCCGTCTTTGCCAAGGCAGAAGTTGGTGAGTCTTTAGCTAATCTCATTTGATTAACAACGATCAACAACAAGCATTCCTCTACACCAAATCTCCTCAGATCCCTCCAAATCTGAAATTACATCCACGTTATTGTCAAACAGAAAATAAGTAAGACTTATGTACAGCTGGCACAGTAGGATTACTACAAGTGATACTTTTGAAAAACATTGTTGGAAAAGTCTGCATTTATGTTGTGGCGTCATATGAGCAAGACATAACTCTGAAATTACAATAAAGGAGAACTATGTCACTTTTCTGGTGGAAGGTCTGTCTCCATGGAGATGTTACTTTGTCTGGAATGTTCCACAAACAAATCAATCTCCTCGGAGACTGGTCACGCTTTTGGAGATGAGAGTCATGCTTTTCTTTTACTCTTTTCAATAAAAGTGATAGATAGATGCTTGAAGGATACGTTTAATGCTGTACTGTGGAACATTCTAGCGTAGCCAGGGAGTCAGACCCCCCACCAGAATATTTGCATAGTTTGTGGGAGTGGTTTTGAAACTCAATATCAGAAATGAAAAACTGAACAAAAAAGAAAAAAACAAAAATTAATTCAGACTCTTGATTTATAGTATTTTTTTTGTCAATTTCACATGGATTTTTTTTCTTCTTCTCTTTGGCTGCTTGGTTTCATTAGACAGTGTAGCGCAAAATGAGGGTAAGAGAAGGGAGGACATTCAGCAAATTGCGGACGCCAGAAACCGCTCTCAAAACGCTGAGCCCGGGCGAGTTTATGCTGCTGCTTCAACTACTCAAACTGTCAGGACGCCTCCACTTTCAATGTGAATGTTATCCACCTTAAATGTATAGACATACTGTACCAGAGAAAGTGTTTCATGTGTCGTCCTGTACCAGATGGGGTCCGTTTAAGCCCTAACTACTCACCCGTCACCCCTCCCTCATCCACCCTTCCCATCTATCTATCTCGCAATCCCTGGGAGGCATGGGGCGTCGAGGTACAGCAGTGAGGGAAGGAAACGAGGAGCGGCGCATACATACTAAAGAAGCAGTTACCATCCTTGGGCCTGTATGTCTCTCAATCACCCGCGCCGGGCCCACACTCTCTCTCTCCTACCCCTTTCCCTTCCACCTGCCTCCCCCCCACCAGATAGTGCTGGTAATGGGAGGTTAACACAGAGGCAGCGCTCCCATTATTGAGTGAATTTAGCACCTTGGACAGCGCTCTACAATCTTTATTGCTTTGCTGACCCTCTCGTCATGTCCTGGTCGGCCATCTTTGAGTGTGTGTACGTTCGCCGGTGTGTGTGTATGCCATATGAGGTCTGATTGAAAGGCGGCGTGTCACCGAACAGAGCGCACACATGCTCCGGGGCTTGTTCACAGCGAGGGAGACACACGGGAGGGTATAGCCGCGCAGCGTGAGAGTGCAAGGAGGGGAAGGGGGTGTGGGGGGAACGGCAATTTTCTGGTTGTCGCGCCTCCAGCATTATATCCTGGCCCCGGCACATTAACTTTTAAAAAGGGTTTGGTAGGGCTGTAGGTGTCTACATCATCACAACCGTATAAGAGCGCCCGCAGTCACAGTCATCCACGGCAGCGAGAGAGAAGAATAGAGAGGAGATACAAGCAGAGGAATAGAAGGGAATGAAGCGGGGAAACCAAACGGATAAATGTTTGATCTGGGAAACCCCGCTCTGAGCTGCTCACCTCAGCACTATGTTCTACATTTGTAACACCAGGCAGAGACAAGGCACTTCACTCGGATCATTAGCAGGGGATGGGAACACAAAAGGTGCACTAGGCCAGTCTAAAGTATTGTAACAGCGTTCGTTTGGTTTCTCAAATAGTAAGTATTATGTAATCGCATACTGCTGGGGAAACATGTCAGGAGCAGTGGGCAATCACAGAGCACAGATACTCTCCCCCACATCTTGTACTTGACTTAGGGGAGTGTTTCTCAAACTGTGGTGCACACTGGTGGTATGTGGTCTACCACTCATATGCATTTTAAGTATTTGTTTTATTTAGAGACAAAATTGTTAAGATTTTTGAGGTGAACAATACTTTGAAAGAGGTTTCAGCTCATTTGAGATCGGATTAGCCCTAGTTTAGACCTTATTTAGTCCAGTATTGGATCTGGTCAGAAACCCAAATATTAACTTTTTAGGGTCAGTTGTAGTACACGCTCATTGGGAATTTTTAAGTTGGATTTCTGAAAAATAGCATAATCAATATATAGTGTCCAGATACATGTATGTGTTAGGTAAATATTAGGTCACTTTAAATTGGGTTTAATTGATACATTTGAGTCTAAAGTCTCTGTGTGGATTCTGCGGCAAACTAAACTACCACACTAACCACTTTGAGGAAATTGAATGATCATATTCATCATTATTATTTTAAATACTCATAGTACAGATCTTTACACTGGGCTCACGCCATACACTCTGGCCTCCTCTCCACATGTATACACTGACTTTTTTTTTAGATTACAGCGACTTAGAACTAAGAACCAATGTATCCTGGAAACAATGACCTGCCCGCAACTCGCAGCAACAATCAAAAGCTCATGAAATCAGATTTGTTGACATAATTATGGAGTCCACAAAAGACCCACTAGATTTACCATTGCTGTCGCAGCTCACCCACATCCCCTTTGTCTGTAGATTGTTTGATCATGCCTATGAATTTCCACGTGTCAATTTTCATCCATAAATGACCACAGTGAGTGACATCCAAGCTCCAAACAGCTTTGCAAAAATTCCTGTACTTCAAGCCTGGACCAATTGAGCGGTCTATTTTTGTCAAATGAGCCTCGGGGCTTTCGTGGCGAGACGCAGACATCCCAGTTGACGAGGGCAGTTGTGCAGCCGATGATATGTTTGTGTTAAATGAGATTGATGGCTGATCATGGCGTGGAGATTCACAATGCGGCCGTGACAGTGGAGGGAGGAGAAGACGTAGAAGTTGCTTGACTGATAGAGCGATATGGGCTCATGTTTTATTCACTGATAACACTATCTCGCCCCTCGAACTGCCCCGGCTGCTAACACACAGTCGGGACAGGCTCCATTTCTCTTGCTCCGTCTTCCTCCTTCTTCTCCTCTCCCTCTTTTGCATTCACAGCACAACGCCACAAGTGCAATGCAATAAAAGTGACTGAACTCTTTGCATTGCCACCTTCCTGATCAATCCTCTGCTCTTTTTGCGCTTGATTGTAGGAGGTGATTTTGAAGCGAGCGGCCGACCTGGTGGAAGCCTTGTACGGGATGCCTCACAACAACCAGGTAAGCCCACACACACAGTATAGGTATAAGCCAGTATAAATGTTGACTGAAACATCGATATCGCTCTAAAAAAATATGTTTGCTGGTCGGAGTGCTGCAGCTGGCATCAAAGACAGTGCCTCCACCCGTCCTGTTGCGCCCCACTGTGCAGCGGCAACGCCAGGACCCACCGAACAAGCACAAACATGTTGGAGCTTGTTATTCAATAAGTACAATGGGAGGAGATGTGATAAATACAAAACGAGCAGGAGGGGGAATTGCACTGGAAGTAGAGTCTCTGGGGAGCCAAGTCCTCAGTGACCATTCTGCAGTTTGAACTTTTTAAACTTGCTGCAATCTTGTAGTAATAAACATAATTTGGTATTATGTAATGCATGTTAAAGGCTTTTCTAGTGTCTAGTGTAATTTGTAGTATTAGCGCAACTGTCTTGCCAGTGCTATATTTGGAAAGCCTTGCTTGCACAGCCATTTTTGTACTGAACTCTATACTTTGTTGTATTATAGAGTTTTGTAAAATACAGAATAATAATTGCTAATGTATATATTGAATCCCCAAGGTTTTTACACCTTCACATCTGATAGTTGATACTGTATACCTCTGCTTATTGCATACTAGAAATCACTGCACTGCATACAACACTTCCAGAAGTTCCAAAAAATATGTTAACAATAATAATGCTTTAGTCTTCCTGTAAATAACTATTTTTTTTAAGATTAACATTTTTTCATTCACTCCACACTGGTGATGATTAGCTACTGTAGCCCTATTGTAAAGAGATAAATAAAGTCATCTGCTCCTTTTGAAATCTCACAATTCACTGTGATTGGTTAAATCCTGCTGTCACTCAGAACTTGACAGAGGCCGACCAATAGGATAAGTGTGTGGAGAAAAGTGCTGCATTAAATAAAGAAATGGTGAATCACAACGTGACAATTTCATTAAAAATAGCCGATCGTCACAAGGATGACATCAAGATTTGATTTTTATCACCGTTTCACCCAGCCATACCCACGACCACCACTTACCACTCACTCACTCACCACATTCAAACCAGGCAAAGTGGCACCTAGCATTCTCTGCGATCTCCCATCCAAGTGCTAACCCGGCCCAACCCTGCTTAGCATCGGTTGTATAGTCCAACACTTGATTAGAATCTAAACAACTACAAAATATATAAAATATTCTAAACCAACACCTCGCTCTGATGCCAAATCTGTATTAAAACTGTTTTCTGACTGAGGATGGAAACTGGATAGGCAGCATCAAGCTAAACAATTGATGAGGCTGTTAATGAGCCCTGCCTCCATTTACTGGAAGCAATCCCAGCTCTCCCAGTGACCACTGATAAAAACCACTCAGCCTGCTAGGTTTACAGTATCACTAGTAGACATCTTACATACTCGTGAGGCCATAAAGGCTGGCTACATCATATTTTCTCTGTCCTCTGCTCGTCTCTACCCTGCAGTGCTGACCAAAGCTGTTTTTTTCCCCCTTCTTCTTCCTTTTTGCCATTGTCAGGAGATGATTTTGAAACGAGCTGCAGACATCGCGGAGGCACTGTACACAACGGTCCCGCGGGGGCACAACCAGCTCTCAGGTCTGGGCAGTGGATCAGTGCATGCGGGCATGATGGTCAACTCCTTCACCGGGTCAGAGGTGGCACAAACGGCCAACCAAGGTGAGAGACGGGGAGATAAGTTTACAACATGCACAAAACTGTATTCTCTAATGGAAATGTTTAAGATACTTTTTATGGTACAATGTAATACATTTATTTCTATTCTACTATGGTTCAGTCATTCATTTCAATAAAATTATAAGAAAAGTCTGTAAAGTAAAGGCAAAACTCCCAAATTTAAAAACTGGTTGTTTGTCAAGCTTTTAGTATACCTTTGTTTTCACATTAAAGGTGATAATGCTTTAAAGTAAGGTTCTTTGGTAAACTATTTATATGGCGTTAATAAACAAAAGTATATTAATGCATTATAAACAATTTACTGAGGAACCTTATTTTTAAGCGTTACCAAAAATGTTGACAACATAAATGTACATAATTTAGATATCAATTCAAACAGTTAAATTATAAAAGTTTTAATAAAATATATCCAAAAAGAATAAAACTAGAAACATGGACTTGTAAGTTGGAACACAAATCTAGCTAAGAAGATGCATATTCAATACTCTGTCCAAAGGTTGATGAAGTCGTGCCCCAAAGAGTCATGGGTCAGATCAGGTCCAATGAGGTTACGAGGGAAGGGCATCTGGCGTTATGGTGTAGCTGCATTTAGATGGAAGATTTTAGGTGTGAAGAGAAGCGAAATAGTCAATACAAATGTAATACAGAGTACCGTAGTGAAACTGAGGTTGTACTTGTGACAAATTTGGCAAAAGAAATAAACAGAGAAGGAGGTAAAAGACGCCCCTAACGAGAGGACACTTGAATTGTGTAGAAGAAGAAAAGGAGGAGGAATTGGGGAATACTGGGAGCGTGTGCAAGGTGAGAGAGTGACGGATGGAGCAGAGGAGAGTGGTGGATATGGAGTGGGATGAGTGGGTCCTAGGGGTGTGTATATTAGACTGAGGTCGGCCCCCGCCTGACAGAGAGGGATGTGGGTGCAGTCAGCGCTCATTCATCACTCCTATCAGGGGAACAGCGTCTCAATACATCCAATACACTTCATGTGGAAATATGTATCATCTTCGCGAGTGATAATATACTCCACATACATTGTACCGGCTGCTTGGCTGTTCCTTACTATTATTAGAGTCCTCAGGTGTAGCCCTTTGTTAGCCCGAAGCAGGTAAAAGAAAATCCCACTGTCAGCGATTATTTATAGTTCATTCATTTTATCTTTATTATTTCAGAGTGGTAAATTAAAATGAGGTCTTGTCAGAAATATCACTTCACTTCTTTATAAATTAGAGTTCGACAGCGCAGGCCTGTTACAGTTAATTGCCTTATCAATACATCTAATTCTGAACAGGAGCCATGAGGTTAATGACTTGGTGTTTGAGTAGTCAGATTGCACAACATAGTTCCTGCTCGTATCTTCCTCCTCTGCTCTGTCCAAAGCGCTCCCGCTCTCCCTCGCCATATGCCGTCTAAGATTTCTACTTTGGGCTTACATTGGTGCAGCCATTAACCGTGTAAGGAAAAGGGTAATTGGCACCAGTGCATGTAGTGCTTTCTGAGTTTGTTTTGTCTGCCATCTGCTAAACTCTAACCCCAGTTCTTCTCTCTGTCTCTCTCTCTTTCTCTTTCTCTTTCCTCTCATCTTGCTCCATAGGTTTCAGTAGGAGTACAAGCAGCGTGTCCCCCCACGGTTATGTCCCCAGCACCACTCCTCAGCAGAATAGCTACAGCTCTGTCTCCACTAGCATGAATGGCTATGGTAACTCTGGCATGGCAGCCCTGGGCACCTCGCCCAACTTCCTCAATGGATCAGCAGGCAACTCGCCCTATGCTAGTGAGTAAACACAACACTAACAACATACCTATTACGCATGGTCTGTGGTGTATTACGGGTCGCAAATATGTTTTGTATTCTTGCATTGGAAGTGCTTTGTTGTTATACGGTCAGATATCGGTCAATTTCACATTTTCCAACTTTGAACAAGGTTGAATGGAAAAACTGTACGACAAATTGTATGCCTGTAATGCTTTTTGTTAAAACAATGCTCTTACAATAGTGCATTCCCATCCCCGTTTGCAGCTGTGCACAGGGGCTAAACTCTGAAACAAGGAGCTGAGTTAATGGCTGTGAGAACATAAAGATTTTGTCAGTAAACACAAGTTGAAGTGTGGTGAAAGTGAAGCATCAGGGGAAGTTCAGCTGGCTCATCTGTTTCTCTAAGAACAGTCAAATACAAATCCCCCTTTATTGGCCAAGGGAACATATCACCTAGTGCCCCCCTTGCGCACAGCACACACTCACCCTCTACATTAAAGACCCTTGATTAAATCAATAAACTAATTGCTAGAGAAGCAATTCCATTTCAGCTCTTTGATTCCTGGGTGTTAACAAGTATTTTAACAGGCTCATCGGCCCCACACAGACACTTTCAATCAATGCCCCCTCGGCCTGCCTTTGTAGGTCCAATTTTCATTAATTGATTAGTTAGGCTCCTTCATAAATGGATTATGACTTTATTGCGAGGATTTGTCAGGAAGAGCCATAAAGGCTAAGTGTTGGATAATAACAACAATAAAGGCAGGCGCAGATATCGGGGCAGGTGAAATACGACTTGGCTGATTGTAAAATCACTGAGGGGGAAAATGCTCTTAGACTATCAGCAGACAAAGACAAACCGAGACGAGAGGGATGATGTCAGAGGACGATTTGAGACGTGAGGATTATCTACAACAGTCAAGACCAAAAACAAAAATATTTTTGTATGATTTTAGGTTTGTATCCCATCTGGAACATTTTAATCCTAGAACATAGATTTAAACTGAGCAACAGCTGTTTCCAGGCTGTCTATTTAATTTATTACAATAACTCTATGTTTTATTTCATCTGTGATCTGCTAAAGCTGTATTAGCAAAATTCCCAAAAAACAAATTACAGTTTCATAAAGCTGCCAGAGAGGTGTTTGTGAACCTACAGTAACGCGCACCCTTAAGCCCAGATGAGTCATCAAAACAGGCCCATTTGACGGGATGCCCAGGGAAAAAAATGCTTTGGGCTGTTTTTGGAGTTTTCTGTTTTCAAACTTGTTTTTTTTTTTATATCTGAGCTAGAGTTATCTCTGAGCTAAGTGATTTTCACAAAAGAAAAAGGTTGCAAAAAAAAGTATAAGCAAGATGATTTCAGTTCAAAATGTTATCCCTCCTACCATTGTCCATTGACCAGTCCCTTTCTGTTCGTCCCGTCTCCCTGTCCTGTGCCCTCGCCCCTCTCTCTAACCCCACCCTCTCACCCTCCTCTCACCTCCCCTTGCTCTGCCCCGCTGCCCCTTCAGTCGTCCCGTCTAGTCCCACCATGGCGTCGTCGACCAGCCTGCCTTCAAACTGCAGCAGCTCCTCCGGGATCTTCTCCTTCTCCCCGGCAAACATGGTGTCAGCCGCGGTCAAGCAGAAGAGCGCGTTCGCCCCTGTCGTCAGACCCCAAAACTCCCCTCCGCCCACGTGCACCAGCGCCAATGGCAACGGCCTGCAAGGTATAAACAGAAAAAGTCACCTATTACTGAGTATGATGGAAAAATAGTGTAAATCCCTGAAATATTATTTACAAGCTTGCCAATTTATTATTAACTGATTAAAATGAGTGTCATATTTAGCCATATATTGATGAAATTTTATCATTTGAAGGGCAATTTCTTATAAGTAGCTTTCCCTTCTTTAAATATTAATTCTCTCCTCCCCTTTCCTCCTCTCTGCCCTTCCTCCTTCCTTCCTCGTCACTTCCTGTTTGGTCTCTTCTTTTCCTGCCTCACTTTAGATCAGTCTTTTGTGGACTCTAACAAGTACTCCTCAGCCAGCGCTCTGCAGGGCATGGCCTTCTCCTGAAGTATGTTTACTCTTTTCTGTCCCTTTCATTTTAATTCCCTTCTACCAAAAAAAAGGAGACATTATACAAAAACAACATATTAAACATGTTATAATGGTTCTCTATAGGGCATACTTGAAGCTGTATTTGGAGTTCTTCAAGCATGTTTAAGTACTTCTTCACTGTCCAGGAATTGGGTCACAAACTTCAATAACCATTTAAAAAAAAAAAATCATCATCATTATTAAAATCTGCTGCTTGCCACAATGAAAATGACAATGAAGAGGCGGATAATCAGTTATGCAAGGACCTGTTTCTCATAAAATTGGGATTTAGATACATTTTGCAATAAAGAATACGTAAAATACTGATCCAATAATTTGACACTAGCACTAAATAACACCGGAAAAAGTATCAAATGTCTTCTTTAAACTCAATTCACTCATCCTGCCCAACCCATCCTTCTCTACCTCGAATTCCCTTATTTTTATCCGACACTCCTCCAAGCGTGTTCCCCACCACATGGCTCCTATTTCCTGTTTTTACTTCCCGCTTCCTGTCCGTGCAAGAGCATCGGATAATATAGGGAAAGGGGGGGTCGGATTCTCCATCAGGATGTTGTATGGCGATGAGAAAGGGGTGAAAAAAAGAGATGGATGGGAATCTTTATCACGAGCAGAAGCGAAGCACTTCCTCACTTCCTCTGTCCGCGTTGATGATCACTGACCACGCGACCCAGGGGCCATCGGACACTGCACGCCGCTCCCATCCACGTACACACACGCGCGCGCTGCTCAGTTAATCCCAACACGCCGGAGACACTTAGGAAATAACCAGGGAATTAGTGGATTGAAGAGGTAGAAGGATCAATAGGCAGCCAATATGTTATATGAAAAATTCCTTCTGGTGATGGCTCATGTGAGGGAGACGAAGGAGGTGCAGATATATACCAGATATCAAAGTGTAGGAGGGGGAAAAAAAGAAAACTGGGAATGCAGCACCCTGTGAAACTCTCAAATCTTCCATCTCTTTTTTTTCTTCAAGTGTGAGCCTATAACTTCATCATGTCTGTCATTCCCACATCAATGCATTTCCTCGCTCAACAGGCCGCGTAACTGCTAACAATTAACAGTGTTGAAACTATTCAGACAGCGTGCAAAAAAAAAAGGAAAACATCTGAAATGTTTTGATTCTGAGGGCTTGGTACGGTGAGATAATGAGTGCGTCGTCTTTGTTCAGCAGATGCCCGAGTACATTTGTTATGAGACTGTTGTGATGACAGATATAACGCAGCGATCATGTGACTGACCACTCTCTCTCTCTCTCTCCCTCTCTCAATCTCTCCTTCCCCCCCCATCTCTTCCTCCTCCCCCTCTTTTCCCACAAACAGTGATTCCGGGGATGATCGTCCCGCCCATGTAGAGGATCTGGGATAGGATTTGGGAATGCCGAAAGGAAAAACTGACATGGTGACAGAGCTTGGCCAGTTAATGTTCGCACCCGGAGAAGAAAGCGTTAAAAAAAAAAAAACTCCTCAAACTCAGGCCTTTCCATTTGGGATTTTGCGGAATGGGAAGGAGACGCCGCGGGACAATAGCAACTTTGTGATCTTATTTTTATTTAGTGTAGCTTGTCCGACACCGTGTGATGGGATGTGTGTAGAGAGATAGTTTGCCCACAGAGTGACACTGACCTCATGAAAAGAGCATTTATTTATCCGTTATTGTTTATGTAAGCTTTGGGTTTGATTACCGGGGGGCCCCACGCTGTCTCGCGATCCATAACTCACACAAACAACAGAGGAGTTTGTAAAATGAAGTTTACGTAACATCTCACAATAGAAGTCTGAGCTGAAACCACAGAACAACACACGGGCCAAGTGGAATCAAGGTCAAAAAAAAAAAAAAAAAAAAAGGATCAAATCAACGTTCAACTCTGCTGCTATTTCTCCTCCAAATCGAACCCATGATTTTGACATCAGGCCTTTGTTACGTTCGGGTGGTGGTGGTTTGGCTTTGTTTGTGTGTTTGTTTGTTTGTTTGTTTGTTTGTTTGTTTGTTTGACTTTTAATAAAAAAACTGTGAGGATTGAGCTGTTTGCAATATGCTTTTCTGCTTGTCATTTCAAATTACTAGCCAAATTTGCCATTTTTGTTTTTTAAGATATTTTAGAAAAAAGACTTGAAAAGCCCAAAGGATGTGCGCGTCCAGCCAGCACTGTACTGAAAGCAGTCTAGCGAATATCAAATTAGAATAAAAGTGTGATATATGTGATATATTTTTGTATATACAAATCTTTGGGTTTTCTTTCTTTTTTGCAATAGCTCTAGTTTGAAATGTAATATGTCTTAAGGCAGCTTCTCAATACAGACGATAGAGTTACTGCGTGTTGTCAAATCTCATATCTGCGGAACATGAGAAACATTTGGATACAAAAGGGTTTTTCTGTAAAATATCCTATAAATACTGTATTTATCCTTGTATTTGTAAATTGCCTCTCACTCCTGTTTTGTGTCGTGTGAAGTGGACACATGTCGTCGTGTTTTTGCATTTCATTACTGTCTATTTAAATGTGACTTTTTTACCATTTTGTTATTTTGTATGTACCACGCTTCCATTTTGTTGAGTCAAAAATCCATTGTCTATTTTTGTATGATTTGTAAGTTAATAAACCCTTTCAGTTTTATGTTCTTTTACCAAATGTTTATTGTATGGCAAAAAGTAGCATCTTATTCAGAGTATTTGGTTGAAGTAGTTTTTTTAATGAATATATACACACATTAATATATATTGTAAATGTATATCTTTTGGTTTGAGGCTTTGATAATGATAATATGCATGGGTTCTTCTCCTGAGTGACACGTTTGATTTTGCGTGCAAACCAAGAGGACTTACGAATTTGCAATGTTACTTTTTTCGTCATTTTTCGTTGCTTCCCATCCATCTTGTACTTTCTTTTTCCTGTTACTTATGCCTGCTAACATGCTGTATCTATAAATTTCTTTTTTTTTTCTGTCACTGTAATCTGTACCAGCAGTCTAGATGCCTTAACAATGCAAAACCCATTCTTTTATTCAATCATGTGTACAGTTTTTTCTACCCGTCGCCACAATTGTCTATTGCCACAAAAGGAATTCATGGGAAACTTTGAGGGGGGACAGACAAGCACAAAAACGCACTCTCAACTCTTTTTGGTGGTTTCGAAAAAGCCAGACTAAGAATACAAAGAGCCATAATTCAACAATCACAACCCTTGTCGAGACACAGCAATGACTTTGAAGGACAGTCTACGCAGTGTCTTGCTCTTTTGTAGCCGTTATGTAGCTTTTTTTCCCCCAGTTCTGTTCTTCACAATCAACATAACATCAGGTATAAAAGGCAGCACAACTCAACAAAGCTAACGCAAAAGTCACCAAAACTATTTAGCAGAAGTGAGTAGTTAAAAGCGTGTTTGAGTATTGTTACTCGAGTAGAAAAGCATAAATATTTGATAAATATTTTTTGCTCCAGATTTGTTTTTATAGATAAGAATACAAAAGATAATCACATACTTTTGTTTTTTTGCCCCAAACACTGAATAAAAGTAATTTAAAAATCGGCTAAAACCTGTTTGTACTAGAATAATCCAAAATTGCACTCCCTTTCAAGTATTAAAGATAAATCACATTACTCAAGTAGATGTAAAAATACAGTTTATAAAATGAACTCTAAGGAGGCCTTTTTTTTTTTAACTCAATCAAAGGTAACTCATACTCACTTCTGCTATTTAGCATAACAACAATATAGTTTCATTACAACCTTTCTGAACAAGTGTGCAGGCATGAAAGTTAGCTGATAGCGCTGTCAACCACTTCTAGAGTTCTTTGTGTGGCTTGAATCTGTTACCATACACAGAATAGGGCTTTTCTCCTGCTTTTCTTTTTACTGAAGCCTGGTTTTGTTAAGTGGCCAGAAAGGAGCGTTTTAACAGAGGCGCCCGCTGACAGACGAGTGTTTTTGGGGCACTAGTGCTGGTCCGGGACAGGGCAGAGAGGAGAGGTGAGGGAGGGGCTGCACCGTATCCGTTTCAAATGAACTGCAGAGGTCTGTTGTCATACAATGGCTTCTTTGTAAACGCTAAAGGTCCATCCTGATTATGAATATTGGAAATGGGTGATGAAGTTTTGTACTTAGGTAACGAACAAAAAAGATGCAAACCAAATAGCTGGTGTCTATTTTTCCTCTGTTTTGTCTTTGACTGCAAATACACTGAACAGCTCGATGATATAAGGGAAGAAAAAATCTACTGTATAGATTGTTATTGTTTTTGATGAAATTTGAGCTGTAAGATAACTTTTGGACTCTCACAATGTTGAATTAAAGTTACCTCTTGTCTGTGACCGTGTCAGCTGTCATTGTGTCAATGTAAATGTGTTTAGTTTGGCTCTGCAAAGAAGCTCACTACATGTATGTATATGAAGTGTGTCTTTGTTGATACAAAATGTCATTAGTGGGAAGCTGACAGGCGTATGCGAAAAAATAGACATGCACCAGGTCAGAAACAGGCCTCCCTTTTCTCTAATGAATCTAATTCATTAATGCATTACTGATGGCATGGGGAACATGGTTAGCCTGACAAGTTTCCTCCTAAACATATTAGTTAATGATGATTCCAAGGTTATTAATTGCAAGCGCACCAGCACACCATAATTGAGTCATCATTTGCATAGCCGGTCATCAGCAGAAAATTAATTTCTTTTTTATTTTTTGCATATCTAATTTAGGGGCCATGCTATTGGATTAGTTTATGGCGAAAAATATCAGCATATCCTGAGTTTCTGCTGACCTCAAAGTGTTCAGGGTCTCCACGGTAAAGGAAGGCTTCCGTATACGCCGCGAGGGACCAGTGAGAGCCACCGGGAGGTACAGATGAAATAAGGCCTTGTAAACAGTCAGCTGTATGTGGATGCTGGCGTCTTAATTGCCCATAGATTCATAACAGCGTGTTGGAGCCCATATATCTAATAACAGAGTTGATAGTTTGCTGACAGAGACTAAAGTGGGTTGTAGTGATTTAGCAGTGAGAGGTGGGATATTGAATTATGGAGGTTACACACTCAGTGCTTGGGAAAATGAGTCCTGGAGGCTAATGTTTTTGATTAGCGAGCCAAGCACCGGTGCCGTGTTGCGTACCTCGCCTGGCTCCTGGGACTCCGCTTTCCCGAGCGCGGGGCTATGGCAGCATGTAGCACAGACGCTCACATAAATCATAAATACACACAGACAAAAGGTGAAGCCACTTTGCTCTTTATTTCCAGCATCTTTTCAGGCGCGATAGACTGGTCAGTGTGGGAGGAGGACAATGGGGCAGCCCGGAGCCAGTGGAACCTCCAGGGAACTTGCATTAAAGACGGGCTATTCCTGGAGTAATGCTGGGATGCAGGCGGATACCGAGGCTTCATCAACATCAAGTGGGGTACTGTTCAGGAGCCTCTGTGCTACTAGTCTCCTAATGAAACATATTAATGCACATATTCCAGCACTATCCTACTCTCCTCCCTCCTCCTAAGCGCGGACACATGAAGAGGAAGGCAGTGAGAGGCGTATTTGAAAGAAAAACAGGAGTCCCCCTGGGGATGCCTCATAAAAAAGGGAAAGGAATGGAAAGGGAGAGAGGAGAGAGGAGAGCGGAGCGAGGGGGGTACTCAGACCTAGACAGTGAGCACAAGACAAGCAGAGGTGGAATGAATATTAATAATACACTATATTAGAAAATAGTTGGACATCACACAGAGATGTATTACAATGGGAGGTAGGTTTCTTTCCCCATTTTGGGCCACAGTGGGAATCCACCCCAGATATGTACTCACAGCCTATATATAGTGATATTGTATGGTTTTAGGGCGTGTATAGTTCTGTGTGTTCCATCATAAGTATACTGTGTGTTGTAAATGTTTTTTTGAAAAATAGCTCTGTAAGACAAAAGGAAAATAATATATGTTTTTAGGACAAAAGTGAATCTATGCCACAAAAGTTTATATTCAGCAAAGTGCACAGCAAATACACTAAATCAACATGACAGAAAGCTGACAGAATATGGATCAAAAATTAAACACTCAATTAACCCATTTATGTTTAGAATATTGATCAACTTTGATCATATAATATTTTAAGGTTGTGAAACACATGCAATCGTACAGTTGTTGATGACGATTGATTCAGAAAGCCAATAATACTGTGGATTTTATTCATTTCATTTAATAAGAAATCTAAAAGAAAAAATCTAATAATGTGATAGATGTTTGGAGGGAGATGACGCTGGGTCAGATAGTAAGCAAGCAGGTTTTTTTTTATCATAATGTTATACACAACTGATCCAGTATTGGTATTCGTAACGGCCGCCAATCTATAGGCAATTATAGAATGGATCAGATTTAGTGACTAGATGGGGCTGATACACGGCATAGTGTCCACCACACACAGCTGACACTTCTAATGGTGTAACTAAAACCCAGAGCAGCTTAAACGCAGAGCCTTAAGAGTGAAATCCAAACTTTGGACAAATCGGAGCAGGGCTGGAAGCTGGAAGCCTCTTTCACAAGCCTCAAACATATGGTGTAAATGTTACCTTTAGAGACAGACAGAGGCCTGAAACATCGCTTACTGTGTCTGTCACAGTGAGAGGAATGCTCTGAAGCTTTAAAACAGTAGTTTGCATGCAGTAGTTTAACATATAATTAGTTTAATTAATGTTAATGTTTCCCAGTAATTATAGACCTATTTTAAACTGGTAAAAATGTAATTCAACTGGAGCTAGATTCAGCATTGCATACTGAAGTATTTATAAAGGCACAGGATCAGGTATCGGATCGGTATCAGAAACTGCAAACATTAAAATGTCTGTATCGGATCAGGAGCCAAAAAAACTGCAACAGGACATCAGTTTTGCACATTCGCTTTCACGTGTTCCAGGACCTCGTCTTTAAAATTGGCACAGCACCGGCTCCGTGCGAGTTTGCAGGTGCACAGTTCTTCTGCCTACATCTGCATGGAGGTGTGTGTCAGGAAGACAGAGCAGGCAGCGTTGCTTCTTTGGTGGAGGCATATTGGAAGTGTGTGTGGTCGTTTCCCACAGTAATTATCCCTGAGACTGCGGCTGTCTGTCTATGATCTGTGTGCTACCTGTCACACCCAGCCTATGCTTTATACTGCCTGTAATTGCTGCTGCTAATTTACTGTGCGTTGGTCTAATGAG